>NC_052518.1:3967367-4010061 GCF_014356525.2 Nilaparvata lugens | reverse complement strand
GAACCGAAAGAGGACCTCTGGGAAGGCCAGGGAAGGCCTTTACCAGAGCTCCGCGACCAACCCGGACCCCGGGAAGACACCCGGTGCCCAAGGACTAAGACTTAGTCCCGACACGAAGCCCTTTCCCGCGACTGGCACTGCAAGGTTCCTATTCCCTTCATTCTGCGACCAACCCTGTTTGGCAGTGCGAAAGCACGGCCCCTCTTTCCTAAAAGAGGGAAACATTTCTCCAAAACACTCAAAACCCTGTTTCAACCCCCAACTCGAACGAGGGTGGTTGACGGACGCCCCACCAAGACTCCCGTCCCCTGCCGCGGCCCTCCCCAGTCGCCGACTGAGTTTAGCCGGCCCAGAGCGACACTGGGAACTCTGATAGAGAAAGGTGTGGGCAAAGATCTACTCAGAAGATTGGCACACGAACGTGGGGCCCAAGGCAGGAGGAGAAAAGCAGCAATGAGTGCAGAGGAGAAATGTAGTCGCGCCGGAGAAGACCAAGAGGCGCGAGAGGATAGCAGCGATCCAGGAGTGTCCTGGATTTACAAACTCCACCGGAAAGAAGCAGTGGACCTAGCAGCAGCAGCAGGGCTACCTACAACAGGTACAATGGCGGAGCTAAGGAAGGTTCTTGTGGACCATCACAGGAAGACGGCAGAGGAAGCCAGCAACCTGAACCAGGCTAGCAATGGAGCTAGCACAAGCTACCACGAGGCGGAAGGAGCAACGTCTCTGTGGCCTCCTGTAGAGGAGGATCATCAGGAGTCTTCTAGACTCGGGAAGCTGCCCGAGGAGGCGTCACCAGCCTCCGATGGCGAATCATGCCATTCATGGGTGTATCGATTGCAGAGCAGAGACGCGGTCGAATTGCTCCTAGACTCGGTGCCCACAGACGGCACCTGTTCCGAGTTGCGGAGAGCGTTAACGGAGCAGCGGCAGCGATGCCTCACGATGCTACCGCTGCCTCCCGCTGAAGAGACTGTGATACAACCAGCGCCACCGAGGTCAATGTCGGCGCATGTGGACGCTGGCCCACTGTATCATGCGAGACCTGCATTAGTGAGACCAGAGGAGTCGTCGGCTCACCAGTACAGGCCACGACAAGCACCGCACTCACCGATCCGAGCTGCAGCCCATCATACACCATTTATGGACCCAGGGACGGTGTGCGATAAGGTGCGAGGATGGAGGTTGTCATATGATGGCAACGGAGACGCTCCTAGCTTTCTAGAGCGTCTCGAGGAGTTACAACAAGCCTACGGGCTGACAGGGGAGCAGTTGTTCCCGGCGCTACCAGAAATGCTAGCGGGAAGGTGTTCCTTATGGATGCGGAACCGAAGAGGGTTCTGGCAGCATTGGAACGATTTTGTAAGGGACTTTCGGTCTCGTTATTATCCAGCAACCTACGAGGAAGACCTGGATGCTCAAATCCTGGGTCGACGGCAGCGTGAAGGCGAGGCTATCGACGACTACGTAGAAGAACTTCAGACTCTCATGAGGAGAAGAGGAGATTTTTCAATCAACCACCAGCTACAGAGGCTGTACAAGAATCTTCTACCCCGGTACAAGCTGTACATTAGGGAAGCCGAAGTCTATTCGGTGGACGATCTACTCAGGCTGGCAGGCAGTATGAGAGGATAAAATCGGAGGAGAAAAGTGCTCAGCAGAGGCAGAGGGCTGTGAAACAGGAAGAGGTTCGTAAACCTGTGAAAGCGCGCCCCGAGCCAGAGCCTACAACTTCACAACGGCGAGTGGAGTCGACTCCAGTAGGACCTACCTGCTGGCATTGCAAGAAAGCGGGTCACTGGAGGTCGGAATGCCCTGAGATTTCTCTCTGCATGGGCTGTAAGAAACCTCGTCCCAGTTGCACCTGTGAGAAGGATCAGAAGAGGGCGACAGACAAAGCCGCAGTGGTGAGAACTAGGAACCAGCTCCAATTGGAACCGGAGTCGCAGTTCGACAACAGACTGTATACCACAGTCGAGGTAGCTGGCCACCAGTATCGAGCACTACTCGATACAGGAGCTGAGTCCAACTACTTAAGCTTGGCAACGTTTGCGAGCTTAGAGGCAGCTGGATGTGCAAGGAAAACTGCGACAGAGAGAGGCGCGATTCTGGCGAATGGAACCGCGGCGCGGCTGTATGGAAAGGTGGAGATCAACCTGAAAGTCGGCCAAGAAATTCTTCCCACAGTGATGACGATCATGGAAGGATTATCCCCCGAATTTTTATTCGGCATGGAGTTCCTGCAGGAGCACAGGGTGAAAATCGACACCCGCGCACGCACGGCGGAGTGGGAGCCTCAACCCAGGGAGAAGAGTGCTACAACTACCCAGAAAGCTGCGAAGGCCAGAGGAAGAGAGGTGAAGTCCGGTGCAGCCCCGATAGAGAGGCAAGGAAGGTGTCCACAGCCTCAGGAGACACGCGTCTTCATGCTAATACGTGTCCGAGATGTCTGGCTGAATGCACTGGTCGACACCGGGGCCGAGTCGTCCTATGTCTCTGGAGAGGCAGCAAGGCGACTGAAGGAGTCTGGTGATTGCCAGGTGAAACCGATTAGTCATCAACCGATCTTGGTGACTGGAGAAAAGCTTCCTGTAGTGGAGGAGCTGAAGCTGACTGCCGAGGTGTGTAGTAGACGAGTCTACTGGAGAGTGGCAGTGATCAACGAGTTAGAATCCGAAATGATTTTGGGATTAAGTCATTTAAGAGCGATTCAAGCAAAACTCGATTTGAGGCAGAGGAGGATGATATTACCTCCGGCTTTAGTGGGACAGGTGGCAGCAGTCGCTTCAGAAAGGGAGGAGTTCGAGAAATTCCTGGAGACGGAGCTGATAAAATTCAGAGATGTGCCAGGTGCGACTCACCTCCTGGTTCATAGAATCAGGCTGAAGGAAGGAGCTGAGCCGTTCCGACAACGTCCGTATCCTCGTAACCCGCTTATGCAAGCGGTGATAAACGAGGAGGTGGACAGTATGCTCGATCAGCGGGTCATTGAGCCGAGCAGTAGCCCGTGGAGTTCACCAATCGTCTTGGTGAAGAAGGCTAATGGAAAGATGCGGTTTTGCATCGATTTCCGGCAGATTAATGCACTCACGGAACGAGATGCATATCCTTTGCCGAATATGACAGGCATTTTGGATAGATTGAGGAATGCCAAGTACATTTCTTCAATCGACTTGAAGAGCGGTTACTGGCAAGTACCGTTGGAGGAGCAGAGTAAGCAGCTTACAGCGTTTACGGTTCCTGGAAGAGGGCTGTTCCAGTTCCGGATGATGCCCTTTGGTCTACACTCGGCTGGAGCTACATTTCAGCGCCTCCTAGACCGAGTAATTGGGCCGGAATTGGAGCCTTGTGCTTTTGCTTACCTAGACGACGTCATCGTTCTAGGAGAAACGATGGAGGCTCACATGCTAAACCTAGCTAGAGTGTTCAGTAGGCTGAGAGAAGCTGGCTTGATAATCAATCAAGAGAAATGCCAGTTCCTGAAGCGAGAGCTACGCTACCTGGGACACATAGTGACGGAGCAGGGACTCAGGACTGATCCTGAGACGGTGAGAGCGGTAAACGAGTTTCCAACTCCGCAGCGGCTCAGGATGCTCTGGAGTTTTCTGGGGTTAGCGTCCTGGTATAGGAGGTTTGTCCCGAATTTTTCGGACCTTGCAACCCCTCTTCACCGGTTGCTGAAGGTAGGAGTGAAGTGGCACTGGGGACCAGAAGAGGAGAGAGCTTTCCAGGAGATAAAGGGGGCTCTCACTAGATCTCCAGTGCTCACATATCCTCACTTTGAACTACCGTTCACGCTCCAGACAGATGCCTCTGAGTATGGACTGGGGTCTGTGCTTACTCAGGAGGTCGATGGAGAGGAGAAGGTCATCGCCTACGCAAGCAGAGGGCTCAAGGGGGCCGAGCTGAGGTATTCTACCACCGAAAAGGAGTGCCTGGCTGTGATTTTCGCCCTGAGAAAATTCAAGCCGTATATAGAGGGGTATGAGACTACAGTGATTACAGATCACCAGGCTCTAAAGTGGCTTAGAGCTATCCCTAACCCGACAGGAAGACTAGCAAGGTGGGCCTTAGAGATGCAGCAATACAACTTGGTCATCAAGTATCGAAGAGGGAAGCTAAACGTGGTCCCGGATGCTCTCTCACGAGCGTTGCCAGGAGGCGACATGCTGGCAAGTCCACAGGAAGGTCAGGAGGAGCCCACAGGAGCAGTAGCCGCCATCGTCATGGAAGACGACAGATGGATAAGGAGGATGAAGAACAATCTACTCCATCATCCACAAAAATACCCCGACTATGTAGTAAGGGGTGAGGCGTTGTATCGACACATATGGGCCCGTCAACAACCTCCTGATGCGCCGGAGAGTGATGGCTGGAAGCTATGTGTTCCGAGAGGTGCTAGGAGGGAGATACTTCAGCAGAGCCACGATGCCCCGACAGCGGGCCATCAAGGAGTATTCCGGACTTATCACCGGATAGCCTGTCGCTACTATTGGCCAGGCTTGTATGCGGACGTTGCGAAGTATGTGAGGCGCTGTGAGATGTGCATGAGGCATAAGGTGGAGCAGCGGCCTCCATACGGTCAGATGAACAGCCAGAGGAAGGTGGTCCGACCCTGGGAGACTGTTAGCACTGATATTGTAGGTCCGTTACCTCGCTCGAAAAGAGGGAATAAATACCTGGTGGTATTTCAGGACCAGTTCACAAAGTGGACGGAAGCTCGGCCGCTAGCTCAGGCAGACAGCAATGCCGTAGCGCGAGCTTTGAGGGAGCTAGTCGTCACCAAATTTGGGGTACCGAAGCTGCTTATATGTGACAATGGAACACAGTATACAAGTAGACTTTTTAAGTCATACTGTAAGGAGAATGGCATCACGTTATTCTACACCCCACCCTACACACCGAGCTGCAACCCTACGGAGAGGGTTAATAGAGTCATGAAGACTATGATACAGCTCTATGTGGGCGAGCACCATGCGGATTGGGATCGCTATGTGGAGGAATTCTGTTTCGCCATGAATACAGCAGTACATGTAGGCACTAAGTATACTCCTGCCTTCCTCAACTTCGGAAGAGAGTTGAGAGCACCAGGAGATGCTTGTGGTGAGGAGGAAGGCGATCCTCGACAGGAGGATGGAGGCACGAGTCGAGCAGCCCAGCTGAGGAGGTTGCAAGTACTGAAGCGTGCACAGAAGCTCGTTTTAGATAACCTAAACGAGGCCTATAATAATACCAGGAGGTATTATAACCTTAGGCGAAGACCACTGGAACTAAGGACGGGCCAGTTGGTGTACAAGAGGGATTATCATCTCTCGTCTGGAGTGAACCAGTTTGTGGCTAAGCTAGCTCCAAAATTTTCTGGGCCTTATGAGGTAGAGAAAATGTTGAGCGCTTCTGTAGTGTTGCTGAAAGGAGCTGCTGGTAAAATGCTGACTGTTCACGTGAAGGATATAAAAATCTTACCGCCCCTTCCTGAGGAGGAAGAGGAGGAAGATGGAGAGGACGGCAGCGGAATGCGAGCCGCCCGCGACGGCCGAGAGGACAACGATGGAGGAGCCAGTGTGGAGGAGAGCGGTGACGGCAGGAGGAATCGAGTAAGCCGGGTGTCGCTGCCCACTCGGCTGATGGAGTATCGAGGAAGAGTAATTCAACAGCAGCAGTAAGGTGAGTGACCAGGAGGAGTAATAACACCGAAATTTGGAGGAAAATACATTTGGAAATATAGCTCGCTTATTTATGGGGTTTGAGATAATTGATAGCATTGGAATAGTTGAAACTAGCCTGATATTGGAGCATGAATTAATTATGTCTCGATTCAGAGAAATATGTGGACATTAGGCCTATATTTAAAGGTAGCATTCATAACAATTTTCTTTCGAGTAAATGGTCCTGTTTAAACAGAGTCGAAATTAAGCTGAGTGGCAACCCAACCATTCTAGTTCAATTAAACAGATAAGCAGTTTCTGGGCTTTTTCTGTTAAGTCGAAAAATTATTGTTGCTTTTATTTTCGTCTCCAACAATATCGCCATCTTATTGTCTCAGAGCTCGTAATCCAATTCCCCTTGCCAAGCACGGGTCAAAGAGATGGAATTTGCATTATTTCATTTTTCATATTGTCGTTCACAATTTGTGAACTGTATAACGATAATTAACATTGGAGGAGATTAATTGTCAGATTTTTCTGAATAATATTATTTGTCCATGAGGTTTTGGATTAAATATTTATTTTGATCATAAAATAAAGCCGGCGATAATTGCTTGGGTCCGTGGTAATCAGTGAATTACGATACAGAAAATAACAGGAGTTATTTTTCTGTGGATAGAAGTATATTATGTTGCAACCGATTATTCATGGTATTTGAATAAGTTGCGTGTGATTGGGCAACCGATTATTCATAGTATTTGAATAAGTTGCATGTGATTGCAACCGATTATTCATGGTATTTGAATAAGTTGCTTGTGATTGTGAGTCATAGTGCACTACAATCGTTTTTGTTGGTTTCAAATTTTGATCAATTTTGCTCCAATATTTTATTAAAAATGAAAATGACTAGAAAATGGTTTTACTGAAATAAAATCTTCATTATTTCATTATTTCAAATTCATCTCGTTTTGAAAGACACTAGAGCTGTATTGGTATTACAGTAGCCTAGGCTTTATTGTGCTATTGTTTTAATTGTGATTTAGTCACGTTCAGTAGACAGGTCCGAGTTTCCCACGGCCTGTGCTTGTAGACATTTTCTGTGGCTATATTTCTATCTTCAATAAAACAATTCTAGTAAGGAATTTTATGAGAAAAGGCTTTGTCATCGTCTCATATAAGAATTGGCATCGGGAAACAGCATTTTTCCTATTATACAGTTCTGCCAGTTGAATCTGAATTTCAGTGCCTGTTGAGCGATAAGATAAAATAATCAATTTATTTTGTCTACTAAACAGATTATTCTCGTCCGATCCTGCATTGTTTTTCACTTTATTTAATCTAATAATTCCCGTTTATTCCTGTTTTCCCCCGTTTATTGTTGCTTCTCAAACTCCACTCGGTCAGTCTGTTGTGAACTACCGAGTAGACAACATCTAGTTACAGGCTATAGCGAAGCGATTTTATTACGAGTGGACTTTGTGATTTTCATCTTTATTTCTCTCATCAACTCTTCTTCAAATAGCGTCTTCGTTTTCTAGTTCATTTTTTTTTTTTTTGGTGCTTTTTCTTGAGTTTTTGGACTTGTGTTTTATTTTCCTCCAAACTTTGTCAACATCATCATTGACTTCTCTTCTTCAGCATCACTTATCATCACTTATTACCTTCCTCCCTATTTACTTCTGCTAATTTTCTCATCAACCAATTTTTTCAAAGAGAAAATGCCGTCTTTCCGGGCCTCTTTCACAGACCAGGTGTTACGGGAGATGGAGCGGCTGTCTCTAACTGAGAAGGCAAGGTTTACGCCTTTCCAAGCACTGCACACTTGACATGCAAATCGTACCCCAGAAGGACTCCGGGACGTACTGAGGAATTTGAAGAGGGACACCCTCCTCGGGTTTCCTCTGATTCGGGGGGGAGGTATTGCCCTTGCCGTAGTAAACCGGAAGGAGGCTACCACCACCATCTTGGACCCCGGTCACAAGACCTCGACGGATGATTATGAGGCCATCCACGCAATCATGGCCAAGTTCTGTCAAGTGAAAAGACTACGCCGCATCACTGGATGGGATGTGCAGTGTTACCAGCACAACCGGGAAGGCCTCACCCGATGGCAATTGGAATGCATCATCGGTCAACAGCTGCTCCGGCTCCTCCAGCAGCGAACTCCGCCGGTAGACAGCTTGGTAGAGGCTGCCTCCAGGGAGTTGTTCAAAGAGTTTCCTGCTCTGCGGACGAGCCGCGACAGCAACATAGTAGTCATGGTGACCCAGCCCGCTCCCCAACCTCTCTCCAGTCCGGTTAGGGCCGGGACTCCAGTGCCATTGACCTCCACCATCGCTGACACTCCCATGGAAATCCCAGAGGTCCCCACGGAGGATGAAGACGCCTTGCTCGAAGGAGGAGGTGGGGGCTTCTCGATCTCGCCGGCATATGAAGCCCCTGAGGAAGCCGTCCGACCCACGACCCCTCCTTTCGCCGCAACAAGGTCCGTGACCCCGACTCCCCCTACCCCAGTTTGGATACGAGAGAGGGGACTCACTGAGGCTTGGGGAGCAGCCTCCACAGAACCTCGGGAGCATCCAGAAAGTTCCAGCTGCTTTCCTGTCACCAGCAGCCAGCCGTTGACACCTCCCCGTCCCGCCGCTTCCGTCCGCCCTGATGAATCTGAGGTCCTCGAACTTTCCTCCGAGGACGAAGAGGAAGACACCTCGTTGCCACCAGCAGTTCGCCTGTCCACCACCGACTGCGGGCGAGGCCTTGCCCTCATCACGATTGGAGATCGGCCTACAGTGAGGAAGGTCACACACCAGTCCTTCCGCCCCGGAAAGCGCCCTCGCGCCGGGCGCCCGAGGATCCGAGTGCGCCTCCCTGATGGGCGACGGGCTTGGGTCAAGCCGTAAGTGTGCAAGCACGGCAAGGACGAAAGCCCGGCACATGCAGTGCGCAAGCACGGCGAAGCTAGGCAGTGCGAGAGCACGGCCATGCAGGGCGAAAGCCCGGCACATGCAGTGCGCAAGCACGGCGAAGCTGAAAATGAAAATGAAAATGAAAATGAAATTTATTCTCCTTTTTCTTATACAAACAAAAAATTACAATATTTTATCTTAGAATTAAACTGACAGCAATTGTTTATAGGCGCTGCCAGTATCATATATTATAATTACATATTTCGAATATTATATAGTTGCTATTTCAAAAAATCTAAGCAAAGTATTTTCGGCCATTGCGGTACAAATGTGCATATAATGTGCAAGAACAGCTATAAAAATTTATTTAGAAAAACAAAGCAGAAGCGCAGTGTTGAATTTTGTAATATTAAAACAATACTATAACTTAATAAGAAAAATATGAGCTAAGTGGAAATGTAAATCACAAAGTACAAAAAGTTTGGGAATTTATGGAGTATAAATACATGGCATTGTACCGGTAGCTGAAACAGTGTATGATTTTCAGGATAGAATTGAAAAAAAGTTTTCTATATCTTGATATTGGAATAGCCAGTCTTTAATTATTGTTGAGAATTCTTTCCAAGTTCTAGTTCTTCTACCAGCATGTGGTATAGCGTTGAAGAGTTTTGGGCCTAGGTATACAAAAGATCTAGAAAAGAAGCTAAAATTTATTCTTGGTAGTCTTGATACCAGGTCAAGTCTTCTTCTTTCAGAAAGCTGGGCCTGAAAAATCCATCGTTTCCACTTCGCATAAAGAAAATTCTTAAGACTTTGAAAACAAAAAGATGGCGAATTGGGAGAATACGTAATCTCTTGTATAAAGGAAACGAATTCTCTCTTCGATTTTTGAATAGTATTAGTCTGATGAAATGTTTTTGCAATTCGTGTAGTGGACTAAAGTGCACTTTTGCAGCTCCACCCCAACATACAATGCCGTATTCTAATTTTGAATTTATTAAGGCATAATATACTGTGCGTAGTGTGTTTGTATCACACAGCTCTCTCAAGTGATAGAATTTACAAAGATAGGTATTGATACTTTTCTTGAGATTAGATATATGTGTTTTCCAATTTAAGGCTGAATCAATAAAAATACCAAGGTATTTAATCTCTTCGACCTGCTCTATAGGAGGACATTGGCATAATAAGTCATATGTACAGTTATTTAGATGGAAAATAATAGGTTGATTGTGAATTTTTGGTGCGCGCAAAGAGAAATTAATAAATTTGGTTTTTTCGACATTGATTGCTAATCTATTTCTAAGATACCATTGTTGAAGAAATTTACAGTCATGGTTTACTCTATTGTACAGTTCATCCCATGATTTCCCTGAACTAACTAATACCGTGTCATCTGCATAACAAAATATTTTTCCATTTAAATTGGCATCACATAGGTCGTTTACAAAAATTATAAAGAGAATAGAAGAAAGAACTGATCCCTGTGGAAGTCCTGAAGTTACTGTTGAAAAGAACTACAGGTATTATCAATTTTTGTACATTGAACTCTATCATTTAAAAAAGATTTAAACCATTGTAGGGCCACGCCCCTTACCCCTGTAGATTCTAACTTATTTAATAGAAGACCATGCTCAACCGTATCAAAAGCTTTTTTTACATCTAAAAATAAAGCATTTACATTCAACCCATCGTTTACATTATTATATATAATTCTCATAAAGTCGACTAGTGCACGCTCAGTATCAAAACCTTCACGGAAGCCGTATTGGTTTTTACTAAAAAATTCATATCTATTCAGGAATTTCAATAATCTTGTTTTCATCAGTTTCTCTAATATTTTAGAAAAGATAGAGAGCAGCGCTATGGGTCTATAATTATTCAATAGTAATTTATCTCCACCTTTGAAAACTGGTACCACCACTGCTCTTTTCAAGACTTGTGGGAATACTCCTTGCGACAAACTAGCATTACACAGGTAACATAAAATAGGCAGTATAATAGGAATAATGTGTTTCAAAATATCGCTTGTGAGTGAGTCATATCCTGTCGATCTTTTTGAGGGCATTAATCTAATCAGTTGGAGAATTTCTTCTTCCGTAGCAGGGTGTAAGAAGATAGAATTTTCAGAGATATTGTATTTGAAAACCCTATTGTGATCTTCTGGTGAGAACTGATGATTCGGGTCTATATTCCTAAGTAGGTCATCCCTGACATTATTGGGAACACTTATAAAATATTCATTAAAGCACGGCCTGCAGGGCGAAAGCCCGGCGATATGTTTCTGTGTTTTTGTGTTTCTGTGTTTCTGTGTTTTTGTGTTTTTGTGTTTTTGTGTTTTGTGTATTTTCTGTGCTCTGTGTTACCCATCCCTCCCGGCAGTGCGAGAGCACTGCGACTCTTACCTGCAGTGTGGAAGCACGGCCTCCCGGGCAGTGTGGAAACACAGCAACTCGGCAGTGCGAAAGCACGGCGTCCATTTATGTACAGTGCGAAGCACGACACTTCCCGGCAGTGTCCTGCAAGTGTGACACTGCGATTCCCCTGCAGTGCGAAAGCACTGCGCTCTCACCTGTAGTGCGGAAGCACGGCGTCCCAGGCAGTGCGGAAGCACGGCGACTCGGCAGTGCGAAAGCACCGCGTCCTTATTTTTGCAGTGCGACAGCACAGCGCCTCATTGCAGTGCGGAAGCACGGCGTTCCCTTGCAATGCTACTCAGGTTCTCAGAACCGGTCTGAGGTGTGGTTCACCTCGTTTTCTTTTTATATTTTGTGTTACCCTCCCCTCCTGGCAGTGTGGGAGCACCGCGACTCTCATCTGCAGTGCGGAAGCACGGCGTCCTCGGCAGTGTGGAAACACGGCATCTCTGCAGTGTGGGAGCACGGCGTCCCTTTTGCAATGCGAAGCATAGCGTTTCCTGGCAGTGCGGAAGCACGGCGCCCCGGGCAGTGCGAAAGCACGGCACCCTTTTTGCAGTGCGAAAGCACCGCGTCCTTATTATTGCAGTGCGACAGCACGTCGTCTCATTGCAGTGCGGAAGCACGGCGTTCCCTTGCAATGCTACTCAGGTTCTCAGAACCAGTCTGAGGTGTGGTTCACCTCGTTTTCTTTTTGTATTTTGTGTTACCCTCCTCCCCTGGCAGTGCGAGAGCACCGCGACTCTCATCTGCAGTGCGGAAGCACGGCGTCCTTGGCAGTGTGGAAGCACGGCAATTCTGCAGTGCGGGAGCACGGCGTCCTTTTTGCAATGCGAAAGCATGGCATTTCCTGGCAGTGCGGAAGCACGGCATCCTTTTTGCAGTGCGAAAGCACAGCGTCCTTTTTTTTTGCAGTGCGAAAGCACGGCGCTTCTTGCAGTGCGAAAGCACAGCGTTTCTTTTTGCAGTGCAAAAGCACGGCGTTCCCTGGCAGTGCGAAAGCACTGCGACTCTCATCTGCAGTGCGGAAGCACGGCGTCCTTGGCAGTGTGGAAACACGGCAATTCTGCAGTGTGAAAGCACGGCGTCCTTTTTGCAGTGCGACAGCACGGCGTTTCCTTGCAGTGCAGAAGCATGTCGTCCCCCCCTTGCAGTGCGGAAGCACAGCGACCCAGCAGTGCGAAAGACTGTGTCCTTTTTTTTGCAGTGCGAAAGCACGGCGCTTCTTTGCAGTGCGATAGCACAGCGTTTTTTTTTGCAGTGCGAAAGCACGGCGTCCCACATCGCAGTGCGAAAGCACGGCCACCCCCATTGCAGTGCGGAAGCACGGCGGTCTCTTGCAGTGTGCAAACACGGCGTCCCCCATTGCAGTGCGGAAGCACGGCGGTCTCTTGCAGTGTGCAAACACGGCGTCCCCCATTGCAGTGCGGAAGCACGGCGTTCTCTTGCAGTGTGCAAACACGGCGTCCCCCATTGCAGTGCGGAAGCACGGCGGTCTCTTGCAGTGTGTAAACATGGCGTCTCAACGCAGTGCGAAAGCACAACGCAGATCTTCAAGATCTTCTTTGAATCTAGACCTAGGATCTGGCCAGATAGCTTGCTCATTTCTTCGGATGGTGCCGACGCACCACCACCGGTTGGCAAGGAGTCAACCTGGCGCCCAGTTTGTGTTCGGTCTATGATGACCGGCGGAGAGGCGGCAGAATGTACTCAGGCATTGGGACATTCTGTCTGCCGTTTACCCCTTCCATCCTCACCCCCCCCCTATCCTCCCCCTCTCTTTTCCCCCCCCTTCCCTTAGTAGGAACAGTGTGTCACGATGTATATCGTAACTAGAGAAAGGAATTGAGTTTAGGGCTCATTTATTTGATGCTCGGCTATCTTTGATAGAATCTAAGGGGTCAACGTTCAAGCCAGCCACTGGCCTACCGCTCAGCGGTGCTGCGCATCCCCTCTCCCCACCCTCTCGGTCACTGAGGGAGGCTCGAGAAAGGCTGGCAGGAGGCAGTCGAGTTCGGAGAGCCAGGGCGAGCGGTCGAGTGAGGTGAGAAGGAAGCAGCGAACAGCTAGCAACGTCACAGTACGTCTTGTACTGAAGTGAACTCCGTTTTCTTCAGCGACCGGGAGTTATGTTGAGGCTAAAGACGATTAGTCTCAAACACGGTGAACTCCATTGCTCAACACCCGTTTGGGCGAGTGCTGAACGACATTTAACCCATTTAGACGACGGGCTACCAGTTTCGACCAACGGCGACACGTCAGGTTTGGTCGAAACCTGACTCCCCATTGGTAGACCACCAGTGGAACATCGAGGCGCAAGAGGACCTCTGGGAAGGTGTGGAAAAACCTTTCCCGCAACTCCGTGACCGATCCGGACCCCAGGAGGACAGCTGGTGTCCGGCAAGTAGGACTTAGGAAAGTCCAGAGCGCGAGCCGCCGCAGCGCACTAATCCAGTGCGGGATCGAGAAAGGACCTCTGGGAAGGTGTGGAAAAACCTTTCCCGCAACTCCGCGACCGATCCGGACCCCAGGAGGACAGCTGGTGCCCGGCAAGTAGGACTTAGGAAACTCCAGAGTGCGGGCCGCCGCAGCGCACTAATCCAGTGCGGGATCGAGAAAGGACCTCTGGGAAGGTGTGAAAAAACCTTTCCCGCAACTCCGCGACCGATCCGGACCCCAGGAGGACAGCTGGTGTCCGGCAAGTAGGACTTAGGAAAGTTCAGAGTGCGGGCCGCCGCAGCGCACTAATCCAGTGCGGGATCGAGAAAGGACCTCTGGGAAGGTGTGGAAAAACCTTTCCCGCAACTCCGCGACCGTTCTGACCCCAGGAGGACAGCTGGTGTCCGGCAAGTAGGACTTAGGAAAGTCCAGAGCGCGAGCCGCCGCAGCGCACTAATCCAGTGCGGGATCGAGAAGGGACCTCTGGGAAGGTGTGGAAAAACCTTTCCCGCAACTCCGCGACCGATCCGGACCCCAGGAGGACAGCTGGTGCCCGGCAAGTAGGACTTAGGAAAGTCCAGAGTGCGGGCCGCCGCAGCGCACTAATCCAGTGTGGAATCGAGAAAGGACCTCAAGGAAGGTGTGGAAAAACCTTTCCCGCGACTCCGCGACTGATCCGGACCCCAGGAGGACAGCTGGTGCCCGGCAAGTAGGACTTAGGAAAGTCCAGAGTGCGGGCCGCCGCAGCGCACTAATCCAGTGCGGAATCGAGGGAGGACCTCTGGGAAGGTGTGGAAAAACCTTTCCCGCAACTCCGCGACCGATCCGGACCCCAGGAGGACAGCTGGTGCCCGGCAAGTAGGACTTAGGAAACTCCAGAGTGCGGGCCGCCGCAGCGCACTAATCCAGTGCGGGATCGAGAAAGGACCTCTGGGAAGGTGTGAAAAAACCTTTCCCGCAACTCCGCGACCGATCCGGACCCCAGGAGGACAGCTGGTGTCCGGCAAGTAGGACTTAGGAAAGTTCAGAGTGCGGGCCGCCGCAGCGCACTAATCCAGTGCGGGATCGAGAAAGGACCTCTGGGAAGGTGTGGAAAAACCTTTCCCGCAACTCCGCGACCGTTCTGACCCCAGGAGGACAGCTGGTGTCCGGCAAGTAGGACTTAGGAAAGTCCAGAGCGCGAGCCGCCGCAGCGCACTAATCCAGTGCGGGATCGAGAAGGACCTCTGGGAAGGTGTGGAAAAACCTTTCCCGCAACTCCGCGACCGATCCGGACCCCAGGAGGACAGCTGGTGCCGGCAAGTAGGACTTAGGAAAGTCCAGAGTGCGGGCCGCCGCAGCGCACTAATCCAGTGTGGAATCGAGAAAGGACCTCAAGGAAGGTGTGGAAAAACCTTTCCCGCGACTCCGCGACTGATCCGGACCCCAGGAGGACAGCTGGTGCCGGCAAGTAGGACTTAGGAAAGTCCAGAGTGCGGGCCGCCGCAGCGCACTAATCCAGTGCGGAATCGAGGGAGGACCTCTGGGAAGGTGTGGAAAAACCTTTCCCGCGACTCCGCGACCGATCCGGACCCCAGGAGGACAGCTGGTGCCCGGCAAGTAGGACTTAGGAAAGTCCAGAGTGCGGGCCGCCGCAGCGCACTAGTCCAGTGCGGAATCGAGAGAGGACGTCTGGGAAGGTGTGGAAAAACCTTTCCCGCAACTCCGCGACCGATCCGGATCCCAGGAGGACAGCTGGTGCCCGGCAAGTAGGACTTAGGAAAGTCCAGAGCGCGAGCCGCCGCAGCGCACTAATCCAGTGCGGAATCGAGAAAGGACCTCAAGGAAATCAATCAAATCAAATCAAATTTCATTTATTCAAGTAGTTGCATATAAAAGACAAGCTTCACAACATTGAATCGTCACAATCAATAAAAAAAAAACACAGAAAAATACAATTAGTGCAAAGAGGAGACGTCAAAGAAAAACACTGTCCTAAAGAACACCCCCTGGAAGAAATCGATTAATTTCAGTTGATTTAAAGGAAATTTTTATTCTGTAATAATTCTATGACATGTAATTTTCTTCCCTCAAGACATCCACACATTCATCCACTGTGTATGGCGCTCTTTTTAACAGAACCTTCCTTATCCTTCCGGTCATCTTTGAAAAGTTGGAAAAATCTTTAAAGTTATGGGGGAGTCTATTTATAATTTTTATTGCGCAATAGTGTGGGCCTTTCTCCAGAAGGGTTAGTCTATGTGCCGGGTAACCGAGGATTGAGCCACCACTCCTCGTATTGTAGGAATGATCAAGTAGAACGGATGAGAATGCCCTCCAATTTTTACTAACGTACGTGATGATCTCCAGAAAGTACATGGCTGGCAAAGTTAATATACTCTCTCTCACAAAATAAGGCCTACAGGATGTTCGGGAACTGAGGTTGAAGATTATTCTCAGAGCTCTTTTCTGCCTCCTGAAAATTACCCCAAGGTGTGTGTCATAGCCACCCCAGAATATCAAACTGTAACGAATGACAGACATGAGATAGCCATGATAGATCGCAAGCAGGGAATTATACCCTACTGCTCCCCTCACACACCTCAGCGAGAACAGAATAGCAGATATCCTATGCAAGAGACGCTGCACCTGATCACCCCATTTCAAGTCATCCTGCAGCTCGACCCCGAGAAACCTCGTCACTTTTGACTGATCGTATCCTGATAGGTCTACGCTAGGTATATTGTTGTTTAAAGTTCGACGGGATGCTGTAAATTGAAGAATTTTTGTTTTGTTGGTATTTAGTTTAAGGTGATTCTCATTGAGCCAGTGATTTAAGTCTGAAATTGCCGTTTGAGTCTTGATTTGGATATCCCCTTTTGAGCCCTCAACTAGAATTGTTGTATCATCGGCGAATAGAATGACCTTGGAATCTAGTTTTTTTTGGGAGATCATTCACATAAATGTTGAAAAGTATTGGACCCAGTATTGTTCCCTGGGGAATTCCATTGGGTTGAAACAACCAGTCCGAATCAATAATAACCCCTTTATTGTTAATAACTCTTACCGCTTGACGTCTCCCTGTCAAGTAAGATTCAAAAAAGTCTAATGCTTTGGCTGTAACCCCATAATAAGCAAGTTTTTTTAGTAGAATTTTGTGATTAACCCTGTCATAGGCCTTGGATAAATCGCAGAAGATACCCACTATACTCCGCGACCCATCCAATGCTCGGAGGCTGCTATCAATCACTTCAGATATTGCTTGCATTGTTGATCTACTTTTACGGAAGCCAAATTGTCTATTGTAAAGTAAGTTGTTACTTTCAAAGTAATTGTTGAGTTGGAGGAAAACTGCTCGTTCTATAATTTTAGAGAATATAGTCTGAATTGCTATGGGGCGGAAATTTTCAGGACAAGTAGGACTCCCTTTTTTAAATATTGGTTTAACAATAGAGTATTTGAGTTTTTCTGGGAAAATTCCTTTTTTAAACACCAGATTTATTATGTGAGTGAGAGGTTTACCGATTAAAAACCCAACTGATTTTACTACTTTAGGTGTGATTCCATCCCATCCACCAGTGACTGAGGTTTCAAGATTATTTATAATTTGTAATACTTCTTTTTCTGAGATTGTAGAAAATTCAAATTGAGATAGCAACCGATTTGGGCTGTTGGGTTCAAATACCTGTTGATTGGATCCAGAGAAAGTATTATCTGCCTCTTCGCTTTGTCCTATTGATATAAAAAAATTGTTAAAAGCTTGAGCAACCAGAAGAGGTTCTGAAATTTTTATATTATCTATTGACAGTTCTATAGGTTGGGAGGATATGTGAGCATGACCGATTTCATCCTTTATTACCTTCCATGTAGCTTTATTTATATTTCGACTGGAGTTAATATAAGTATCATTGCTTTTTCTCTTAGAGGCATCAATGATCTTTTGCAGTAATTTTTTGTATTTTTTGAAGTAAATTAAGAACTCTGGATCCCTATTTCTTCTGGACTCAACAAGTAATTCTCTTTTTCTAATTATTGAGGTTTTAATGCCATTTGTTAACCATTTTTGTTCTTCTCATTTTTAACCTGAATACATTTTAGAGGGAAAGAAGAGATAAAAATTTTATAGAAATTTGAGAAAAAATAGTTAAAAGATTCTTCACAGCATCCGCTTTTAAGACAACCTTCCCAAGGGACTAGTGCTAGGTCGCGACAGAAATTTTGGAGAGCAGGCTTGGTAATGACTCTTCTGAGGGAGAACACATTTTTCCTTTCTATGGGACATTTATCGAATTCAATTAATAAAGCTTTGTGGTCTGATATTCTCAAATCTAGAATAAATTGTTTCAACTTATATGAGAGTGTATTTGTAATAATGTTGTCGATGCATGTGGCTGAGTATGTTGTTTCCCTTGTCACTCGGTCAAACAACAACTCAAGCCCATAGGAGTTAATTAAATCTTTGAAATCGATCGTCTGCGGGGTGTTTCTCAGGATATCAACATTGAAGTCTCCTCCAATTAAAATAAGCTTATTTCTTGAGTCCTTCTTAATTATATCAAATAATCTTTCAAGTTTTTGAAAGAAAATTTCAACATTACTGTCAGGTGTTCTATACAGTGAGATAGCAACACATACTAAAGACTTGCACCCAATTTGTAGTGTAAGTTCAATCCCGATGCACTCGAATAGTTTTTCGACTGACAACACTTTTATATCTTCGCGCAGCTTGACACGAGAGAAGTTATAACGATTGTTTATTAAAATACATACACCACCTCGAGCTGTCTCTTCGCGACCGTAGAAAGCAGCAAGATTATATTCACTTAGTTTGTTTAATACTTGGCTATTATTCAACGGAAGCCAATGTTCACTAAGAGTCACAATTAATGGCTTGTGTTCCTGAAGTATGAGATCGAAGTCCTCTATTTTCTTTGCAACACCAGCAATGTTTAAACTGAGCATTAAAGTTGTCTTCATTGGAGATTCCGAACAGTTAATCAACTTTGGTTCATTGTTAACCTCGGCCGAATTATGTTCATTGTCGAGCGATTTTAGTTTAAAGAGTGCTCTTGTGTAGATGGGACATTGCTGGGGTGGAGCGGCTGTTGAATTCTCAGAAGTTGATTAATGATTTTCTCGGCGATCACGTGTTTCCCTATTGAGTTTAGATGCAGTCCATGGTGGGTATGGAATCTTCTTCCCAATTTTTGCATTTCCAACATTTCCACATTTTTAAACTGTCTGGCCCAGGGAAGGTGTGGAAAAACCTTTCCCGCAACTCCGCGACCGATCCGGACCCCAGGAGGACAGCTGGTGTCCGGCAAGTAGGACTTAGGAAAGTCCAGAGCGCGAGCCGCCGCAGCGCACTAATCCAGTGCGGGATCGAGAAAGGACCTCTGGGAAGGTGTGGAAAAACCTTTCCCGCAACTCCGCGACCGATCCGGACCCCAGGAGGACAGCTGGTGCCCGGCTAGTAGGACTTAGGAAAGTCCAGAGCGCGAGCCGCCGCAGCGCACTAATCCAGTGCGGAATCGAGAAAGGACCTCAAGGAAGGTGTGGAAAAACCTTTCCCGCGACTCCGCGACTGATCCGGACCCCAGGAGGACAGCTGGTGCCCGGCAAGTAGGACTTAGGAAAGTCCAGAGTGCGGGCCGCCGCAGCGCACTAATCCAGTGCGGAATCGAGAGAGGACCTCTGGGAAGGTGTGGAAAAACCTTTCCCGCGACTCCGCGACCGATCCGGACCCCAGGAGGACAGCTGGTGCCCGGCAAGTAGGACTTAGGAAAGTCCAGAGTGCGGGCCGCCGCAGCGCACTAGTCCAGTGCGGGATCGAGAGAGGACCTCTGGGAAGGTGTGGAAAAACCTTTCCCGCAACTCCGCGACCGATCCGGACCCCAGGAGGACAGCTGGTGCCCGGCAAGTAGGACTTAGGAAAGTCCAGAGCGCGAGCCGCCGCAGCGCACTAATCCAGTGCGGAATCGAGAGAGGACCTCTGGGAAGGTGTGGAAAAACCTTTCCCGCAACTCCGCGACCGATCCGGACCCCAGGAGGACAGCTGGTGCCCGGCAAGTAGGACTTAGGAAAGTCCAGAGCGCGAGCCGCCGCAGCGCACTAATCCAGTGCGGAATCGAGAAAGGACCTCAAGGAAGGTGTGGAAAAACCTTTCCCGCGACTCCGCGACCGATCCGGACCCCAGGAGGACAGCTGGTGCCCGACAAGTAGGACTTAGGAAAGTCCAGAGCGCGAGCCGCCGCAACGCACTAATCCAGTGCGGAATCGAGAGAGGACCTCTGGGAAGGTGTGGAAAAACCTTTCCCGCAACTCCGCGACCGATCCGGACCCCAGGAGGACAGCTGGTGCCCGGCAAGTAGGACTTAGGAAAGTCCAGAGCGCGAGCCGCCGCAGCGCACTAATCCAGTGCGGAATCGAGAAAGGACCTCAAGGAAGGTGTGGAAAAACCTTTCCCGCGACTCCGCGACCGATCCGGACCCCAGGAGGACAGCTGGTGCCCGGCAAGTAGGACTTAGGAAAGTCCAGAGCGCGAGCCGCCGCAACGCACTAATCCAGTGCGGAATCGAGAGAGGACCTCTGGGAAGGTGTGGAAAAACCTTTCCCGCAACTCCGCGACCGATCCGGACCCCAGTAACTGAATTGTGTTTGCTCAATTAAGTCTAGAACTTTAATTTAAACCCTACCCCAGCCGAGGGTTTAAAATTACGCTGTTTCAAGTTCTGGACTTGACAATTTTTAATAAATCCTCGACTTGGAAAGAGGCGAGAATCCAATTCAAGTCCTGGACTTATAAGCCCTTCACTCAGAAAGCGAAATTATAGACTCCAGGGTCTAACGTGATCTCTAAACTCCAGAGTCTATTTGAGTCCTCGACTACGTTAACGCTCTGACTCGGAAAGCTAATTTTCTGACTCCAGAGTTTAAAGCAAGTTAAAGTCTAGAACTTAGCTAAATCCCGAGCTCGGAAACCGGCCCTAAGAAGTACTGACTAGCTATTAAAACGTATCCACCCCTAGATCAACCAGCCAATGGAGGTAGCTGTGACTGAAAGGTTCAAGATTTATTGTGAGCTGGTCAAATGAAGTGGAGAGCGTGCCCAGTCAATTTCCTAAAAATTTATTCTGATAGAAATAAAACTTCTTTGCATTAGAATTCATCTTTCGATGACGTTTTTGTGAGAGAATACACTTTCAAGTTTTGATGAGAAATAATAAGAAAGAATTGTCTATTATCCAAAATGTCTTATTGAATATACTCCCTATTTAATATCCTTTAAATCGTCTTTTAAAGGATACAATAGAAAAAAACTTTACTTGTAGATTGACGCGCAATTCAAAAAGGATCATTCCTTCCAAATTCCATTGACAATTCATTGGCAAAATCCAAAAATATTCTGTTCATATTTTGACCTATTATCAAGCATTCGTCGCTTTCACTTTTTCTAAGCACTTATGACTTGATCAACAATTATTTAACAATAGTGCAACTCATATAAAATGTTAATGCTTACAACAAGCACATATAACTTCTCTCACCAAAACCACCTAGGACGGATTTAAGAATTAGATTGAGTTTGTTTAGGTATAACAACTTGGAACTACTGTTGTATGTTAATCATGCGTGCATGTGTTGAGGCGATGATGCATGGGCTGTCCCGTCCCGCCTCATGAGGGATTGATACAAAAGATTTCTCGGGCAGCCCTCAGAATGGGACAGGAGGCAGAAGTCATCATAGAAGTCAAATGCTATTGTAGTATAGACAATACATTATACGGACAATAGATTAAATACTATGACAGTAGACAAATACTATGACCGTCTGCGGTTTCAGTCGGAGAGAACAGCCTTTGAAACAGGTATCATTAAGGAAGTTCATAATGAAATTTATGATTTTTTTTCTCTTGGAATTGTACTGCCGTGCTTTATTACATGCTGCAGCATCCGAACAAACGTCACATTTTTCAAAATAACCTAAACTAACGCTAAACTAATGATGTATATTATTATTTTCAGCGTTTTTTTTTGCGTTTTTTCAGCTTTATCAGGAACAAATGAACAGAAATAATATCCAAATTTAGTGCAGAAGCTCAGCTAGGGTGTAAGAATGTAGTAATAGGAGGACTTTGGGATAACGCAAAAGATACACCTAAAATAAGCGGGTTTTCCAGCGTTTAAGAACATTTCTGGGTTTTCTCGGTTTTAAAAAGAAGTAATAGACAGAAAATGTTCAAATTTGGAAAACAGGAGCGTACAGATTTACGCTCCGCGATCAAGACCAATTCACTTTCCTTCAGCTGATTATATCGTACAGAAACGGATATAAAAAGATACAGATATAAAAAGCTTGGCATCAGCTGTTAAAAGATGAATTGCACGTGTTTGCGGCGCATAAATCTGTACGCACCTCAAGGTCCATGTTATACGAGCGCTGATAACTTGACTTAGCAGTGTTACTTTTATAGTGCGCGCTACTAACAACGCTGTGTATAACTTGGTTCAGCGCTGCCAGCGCCGCGTTAACGCCGCGGCAACCGCGTTAACGCGCTCGTGTAACATGGGCTCTAGGCAATACCTACTATTACTATTACTAAAGTAATAGTAGGTGTGCAAAATGTTCTATTAGAAGAGCTGTGGTATAACGTTAAACATAGCCCAAAATAAGTGTTTTTCTTCTTTTTATCAGCATTTACGAGAACAAAAAACGTTTAAATTGGTACAAATGTTCAGCTAGGGTCTAAAAATATTATGTTGCCCAATATTTCACCGAAGCTGGCGTTTTCCAACGTTTTTCTATATTTTTCTGTTTTTCATTAATTTATGGACAGAAATTGTTTAAATCTGTTCCACAGGTCCGTGTAATATTTTTTTCGCCCCACTTGGATGTAATGAGCTGGTTTACGTGCGTCATATGGAGCTCGAAAGTGATTGTTTTCTGACCAGGCCGGTAAAAGTTTTACGGCCCTAGGGTTGTAAAATAACCTTGAAGTCAGCTGATTCTGATTTGATGTGAACGTGTTTACAAAATGGAACCAGTTTATGCTTCTACAATTGAATAAAGTATTCTGCAATAATATATTATCATTTTATTTGGATGATTGAAATACAGATAAGATATATATTATAAACTATTCAAATTCGATTTTCATAGTAGGATAGAACCTCTAACCTAAACTTCCTAGGTCGATGACAACAAGCATTGTTGACATTGACATTCAGATTGGCCAAATTTCAAGTGTGCTAAAACAGCTGATCAAAAACCTTTTCATTATTTGTGTTCATTATTCAAGAATCAAAAAAAAAAAATAATAATATCATCTTATTGTCATTTGGAAGAATAACGAGTATAAATTCAACCTCTTACATAATTGAACATAATCTTTTAGGTTATTTAGACAAATCAGAATAAAAAATAAAAATACTTGGACAATTTCCTGATATTCAGATTACCTCAGATTTGCTAGTGCTATGACTTTCCACTTTTGCTTTCGGAAGTGCTTATAATAGACAATTATTCTAATATATATATTGTTTATTTTTCTGTGTGGCGAAAAATAACGTTCTCACCATGGGCAAACATGTTTTTCCGGCTCTCAATCTTTTCTAGTACTCGGTCTAGGGCCTCGGACTTGAAAACCGATTTCGAGCCAGAAAAGTCTCATTTTCGGCCCTAGGTGCGAAATATACTATTAAGTTCAGAGTAAGTTGTTTTTCCAGGGTTTTCAGGAACAACTGAATTTCAAAGTGTAAACTTGCGGTAATGGCGGTGATAAATCAGAGGGATTCTTTTCTCCAGTTTTTCATTTAGTTTTCTATGCATATTTCTTCATTTCTCGGAAAATTCATACTTGAGAGAGTTTGATATGAATGTTTTGTAAGTTAACCACGTCATTCCTATAATCACGTATAAGCCTGTGGTACTTTTCTGTAAGTTGTGTAATTCTCATTGATTGAATAAATAAATTCCTATCTCAAATTTTAAAGGCCTGAACTGAATACAATAATTTTCATAATGTCCTAACAAAGTCTCTACAGAGATATATTTATTCATACCAATAGAAACATGATTTTTCCATCCTGCACTACATAATTCGAATTAAACAGTTCCTGAAAGTCTCTGATGGAAAGGAGCATGCCCATATGAAAAATGCAGACGAGCGAAGCGAGCCTGCCGACTAGTCTCAAATAGTTCCATCGATAAAACCTATGATATTGTACTTTGGAATTTTTCAATTCACTTAAGTTTTTTATATTATTGCTGCTGGATCCTCCTTGATCCACCACTGCCTGTAATTAATTCCATGACCCCCTGAACCCCGGCAGTGTCAATGGGACTCGCTTCGCTCGCCTGCAGATCCCATTGAAACGGATCTCTCTTGTACATCATATCAGTCAAAAGGGTATTTTGAACTTGCTTCACTCACTTGTTGTTTTGAAATGTGGCTCTTAGATAAGAACATGAAAATATGACCTAAGCTGAACCTCATTATGAAGCTTGAACTATTGGTTCTTGAAAAATGTGATATAACTCTTGAAAAAGCTATGAATGACTGGGAAAACCAGGCGTGATTTGAGGAAATCCATAGAGTATGTGCATTAAATATAATATATGTCAGTTTACTCGCAAAACCTCCAGCACTCCAGCTTGGTTGTCCGGCTCGGTGACAACAACCATGCTCCTTGCACGCTAGCGTCAACTAGTCTCCCCGACAGTAAATACCCTACTGGTTCGGAGGGGACTAGTTGTCGGGACCGTAGACGACAACTAAGCTCCTCGGTCGTTGACGACAACACTAGTCTCCCCGTCAGTAAAGCTCCTCTTTCAGGAGCTTAGTTGACGCCGTCAGTAAATCCCCTCGAATGTGGTTTCAAAAGGAGCTTTACTGTCGGGGGGACTAGTTGTCGGGGAGACTAGTTGGCGCGTTCCCGATGACACTCTTGTCTTTGCTTTGCTGGGCAGGCACGGAATTCTATACTACACGTTAACGTAACGTATGGAGTTCCTTGTAGGCTACATCGTAGTAGGACCTGATATAATATAGTATAGAGTTCTTAATAACTGTGTAATGGGAGTTGTGAGTGAACTGTGCACTTATTACTGACTAGCAGGTAACCCTCTAATTGAAAACTTGACAGACTGGAAACTTGACCTACTGAAATCTTGAAAAATTTTAAATAGGCCTTTAACCATCCTCGATTAATTAAGAGTCCAGATGCAAAATTTCAAGTTAATCAGTCCAGTAGTTCAGACATGATGAAGTGTCATTCATGAATTTCTCATCCCGCACGTCATAAGCCAATCCTTTCCTTTAAAATCCAATATTAGATCAGTTAATACTAGCAGTAGGATGAGTAAAACTATAATCTTCATAAAAATAATAAATGCTAAGTAGTAGGCCTATAAACTTGAATTAATATAATTAATAACTGATAAGTAGGCCTATAAATATGAATTAACGTTTGAAGTCTTATGAAAGTATAATCTGTCAAAGTATTTAAAAAAACTTGTTGCAAATATAATGTGAAAGCAACAAAATTTTATAGAACACACTAGACTACAGTTTTGTTGCAGGAATGATAGGTAGTTTTTGAAATATCTGTTGATGAAAGGCTATAAGTTATTCATTACTCTCTTCCTATCCTAATAATATATAGTATATAAATTATGATTATAGTAAGTTTACAGCAAAATTATAGAAATAAAAGTTTGAGATCTTCATTCTCTTTGGTAGCCTATCATGCAAATCATGATAATTTATCTCTTTTAATGTCTTAAATTATGGAGAGACTTTTTCAGATAAGCTACAATAATGCGGACTAGATACTTGAACGATTGTCATTATTATACCCATCCTCAATAAGACCAATATGACATCATTATTAATACTTCAATTGATTTATTGATTTGCTAGAAGCTAACATGACTTGAACGTTTCGAAACGTTCTTTTAAGTTATTAAACGTAAACGTTCAAAGTCATTATTATCTTCACTAGACTTCGCAGAGAGCACCTGGGACCTAAGAAAGCTGTGCTGTTTTTCGTTTGTAATGTGATTTTAGGAATAAGAAATCCTTCATAGTTTTATCGCAATCAATAGGGTAGTTTTTCATAAATTGTGATCAGTGAGTCGGTTCAGAATTCCTCAATAATTAACTTGAGCTATATATTTATAACATATGGTACTGAACCGATCGCATACAATTAACCCAGTAGATCTACATATCAATGAATATAGTTTAAATTAATTCTCACTTGGATTGAAAATTGGTAACTGTTGCAGGTTATATAAATATTATTATCAAAGAACACTGAAATACCAATGGTAACATCAGATCAAGCTTAATTCGATAACCGGTAACCAAGATATATAGACTATCAAAGAAGATTAATAACTTTTACTACATTCATGATAAAATTGAGACTACGGTATTTCGAATAAAAATGTATAAAATTCCTCCACTTTTTTAGATAAAATTTATCTCAAAATTGGAGAATGTCTCCATTTTCATTCACAATATTAATAGACTTAGCGCCAATCCCAACCAAAGCCCTACGTAAAGAAATATTCAGACAGTCCTTTATTACCTCTACCGAATTGAAACTATAATAATCATCCATTAATCAAATACATTCTTTCAACAAAAGTTACCTTGACTTGACCAGTGATTGGTGAGTTGCATACCCTAATGCTACACTTCGGATTTGTTAAAAGTTGTTTGGAAGATTTGAACTACAAACTTCAGAATATCAATTTACAAAGGTTCAGATTGAGAATATGATTCAAAATTGGTTTCCATGATCGGGGATTGGCATGGATTAGAGGAATCAAATTGAATTGTATGGAACAAACTGTGGAATCAATTCGAAGAAAGTTGCGTGAACAATAAGAACAGCAAATGAAAACAATTCAATCATTGCAATTACATATTTGAGAATTAAGAATTAATAATTAATCAAATCCTGTTCGGATTTGTCTGCGGTTTCAGTCGGAGAGAACAGCCTTTGAAACAGGTATCATTAAGGAAGTTCATAATGAAATTTATGATTTTTTTTCTCTTGGAATTGTACTGCCGTGCTTTATTACATGCTGCAGCATCCGAACAAACGTCACATTTTTCAAAATAACCTAAACTAACGCTAAACTAATGATGTATATTATTATTTTCAGCGTTTTTTTTTTGCGTTTTCTCAGCTTTATCAGGAACAAATGAACAGAAATAATATCCAAATTTAGTGCAGAAGCTCAGCTAGGGTGTAAGAATGTAGTAATAGGAGGACTTTGGGATAACGCAAAAGATACACCTAAAATAAGCGGGTTTTCCAGCGTTTAAGAACATTTCTGGGTTTTCTCGGTTTTAAAAAGAAGTAATAGACAGAAAATGTTCAAATTTGGAAAACAGGAGCGTACAGATTTACGCTCCGCGATCAAGACCAATTCACTTTCCTTCAGCTGATTATATCGTACAGAAACGGATATAAAAAGATACAGATATAAAAAGCTTGGCATCAGCTGTTAAAAGATGAATTGCACGTGTTTGCGGCGCATAAATCTGTACGCACCTCAAGGTCCATGTTATACGAGCGCTGATAACTTGACTTAGCAGTGTTACTTTTATAGTGCGCGCTACTAACAACGCTGTGTATAACTTGGTTCAGCGCTGCCAGCGCCGCGTTAACGCCGCGGCAACCGCGTTAACGCGCTCGTGTAACATGGGCTCTAGGCAATACCTACTATTACTATTACTAAAGTAATAGTAGGTGTGCAAAATGTTCTATTAGAAGAGCTGTGGTATAACGTTAAACATAGCCCAAAATAAGTGTTTTTCTTCTTTTTATCAGCATTTACGAGAACAAAAAACGTTTAAATTGGTACAAATGTTCAGCTAGGGTCTAAAAATATTATGTTGCCCAATATTTCACCGAAGCTGGCGTTTTCCAACGTTTTTCTATATTTTTCTGTTTTTCATTAATTTATGGACAGAAATTGTTTAAATCTGTTCCACAGGTCCGTGTAATATTTTTTTCGCCCCACTTGGATGTAATGAGCTGGTTTACGTGCGTCATATGGAGCTCGAAAGTGATTGTTTTCTGACCAGGCCGGTAAAAGTTTTACGGCCCTAGGGTTGTAAAATAACCTTGAAGTCAGCTGATTCTGATTTGATGTGAACGTGTTTACAAAATGGAACCAGTTTATGCTTCTACAATTGAATAAAGTATTCTGCAATAATATATTATCATTTTATTTGGATGATTGAAATACAGATAAGATATATATTATAAACTATTCAAATTCGATTTTCATAGTAGGATAGAACCTCTAACCTAAACTTCCTAGGTCGATGACAACAAGCATTGTTGACATTGACATTCAGATTGGCCAAATTTCAAGTGTGCTAAAACAGCTGATCAAAAACCTTTTCATTATTTGTGTTCATTATTCAAGAATCAAAAAAAAAAAATAATAATATCATCTTATTGTCATTTGGAAGAATAACGAGTATAAATTCAACCTCTTACATAATTGAACATAATCTTTTAGGTTATTTAGACAAATCAGAATAAAAAATAAAAATACTTGGACAATTTCCTGATATTCAGATTACCTCAGATTTGCTAGTGCTATGACTTTCCACTTTTGCTTTCGGAAGTGCTTATAATAGACAATTATTCTAATATATATATTGTTTATTTTTCTGTGTGGCGAAAAATAACGTTCTCACCATGGGCAAACATGTTTTTCCGGCTCTCAATCTTTTCTAGTACTCGGTCTAGGGCCTCGGACTTGAAAACCGATTTCGAGCCAGAAAAGTCTCATTTTCGGCCCTAGGTGCGAAATATACTATTAAGTTCAGAGTAAGTTGTTTTTCCAGGGTTTTCAGGAACAACTGAATTTTAAAGTGTAAACTTGCGGTAATGGCGGTGATAAATCAGAGGGATTCTTTTCTCCAGTTTTTCATTTAGTTTTCTATGCATATTTCTTCATTTCTCGGAAAATTCATACTTGAGAGAGTTTGATATGAATGTTTTGTAAGTTAACCACGTCATTCCTATAATCACGTATAAGCCTGTGGTACTTTTCTGTAAGTTGTGTAATTCTCATTGATTGAATAAATAAATTCCTATCTCAAATTTTAAAGGCCTGAACTGAATACAATAATTTTCATAATATCCTAACAAAGTCTCTACAGAGATATATTTATTCATACCAATAGAAACACGATTTTTCCATCCTGCACTACATAATTCGAATTAAACAGTTCCTGAAAGTCTCTTTTGACTTTTTGATGGAAAGGAGCATGCCCATATGAAAAATGCAGACGAGCGAAGCGAGCCTGCCGACTAGTCTCAAATAGTTCCATCGATAAAACCTATGATATTGTACTTTGGAATTTTTCAATTCACTTAAGTTTTTTATATTATTGCTGCTGGATCCTCCTTGATCCACCACTGCCTGTAATTAATTCCATGACCCCCTGAACCCCGGCAGTGTCAATGGGACTCGCTTCGCTCGCCTGCAGATCCCATTGAAACGGATCTCTCTTGTACATCATATCAGTCAAAAGGGTATTTTGAACTTGCTTCACTCACTTGTTGTTTTGAAATGTGACTCTTAGATAAGAACATGAAAATATGAACCAATACCTAAGCTGAACCTCATTATGAAGCTTGAACTATTGGTTCTTGAAAAATGTGATATAACTCTTAAAAAAGCTATGAATGACTGGGAAAACCAGGCGTGATTTGAGGAAATCCATAGAGTATGTGCATTAAATATAATATATGTCAGTTTACTCGCAAAACCTCCAGCACTCAGAGCGAGCGAGGAGCTTGGTTGTCCGGCTCGGTGACAACAACCATGCTCCTTGCACGCTAGCGTCAACTAGTCTCCCCGACAGTAAATACCCTACTGGTTCGGAGGGGACTAGTTGTCGGGACCGTAGACGACAACTAAGCTCCTCGGTCGTTGACGACAACTAGTCTCCCCGTCAGTAAAGCTCCTCTTTCAGGAGCTTAGTTGACGCCGTCAGTAAATCCCCTCGAATGTGGTTTCAAAAGGAGCTTTACTGTCGGGGGGACTAGTTGTCGGGGAGACTAGTTGGCGCGTTCCCGATGACACTCTTGTCTTTGCTTTGCTGGGCAGGCACGGAATTCTATACTACACGTTAACGTAACGTATGGAGTTCCTTGTAGGCTACATCGTAGTAGGACCTGATATAATATAGTATAGAGTTCTTAATAACTGTGTAATGGGAGTTGTGAGTGAACTGTGCACTTATTACTGACTAGCAGGTAACCCTCTAATTGAAAACTTGACAGACTGGAAACTTGACCTACTGAAATCTTGAAGAATTTTAAATAGGCCTTTAACCATCCTCGATTAATTAAGAGTCCAGATGCAAAATTTCAAGTTAATCAGTCCAGTAGTTCAGACATGATGAAGTGTCATTCATGAATTTCTCATCCCGCACGTCATAAGCCAATCCTTTCCTTTAAAATCCAATATTAGATCAGTTAATACTAGCAGTAGGATGAGTAAAACTATAATCTTCATAAAAATAATAAATGCTAAGTAGTAGGCCTATAAACTTGAATTAATATAATTAATAACTAATAAGTAGGCCTATAAAAATGAATTAACGTTTGAAGTCTTATGAAAGTATAATCTGTCAAAGTATTTAAAAAAACTTGTTGCAAATATAATGTGAAAGCAACAAAATTTTATAGAACACACTAGACTACAGTTTTGTTGCAGGAATGATAGGTAGTTTTTGAAATATCTGTTGATGAAAGGCTATAAGTTATTCATTACTCTCTTCCTATCCTAATAATATATAGTATATAAATTATGATTATAGTAAGTTTACAGCAAAATTATAAAAATAAAAGTTTGAGATCTTCATTCTCTTTGGTAGCCTATCATGCAAATCATGATAATTTATCTCTTTTAATGTCTTAAATTATGGAGAGACTTTTTCAGATAAGCTACAATAATGCGGACTAGATACTTGAACGATTGTCATTATTATACCCATCCTCAATAAGACCAATATGACATCATTATTAATACTTCAATTGATTTATTGATTTGCTAGAAGCTAACATGACTTGAACGTTTCGAAACGTTCTTTTAAGTTATTAAACGTAAACGTTCAACGTCATTATTATCTTCACTAGACTTCGCAGAGAGCACCTGGGACCTAAGAAAGCTGTGCTGTTTTTCGTTTGTAATGTGATTTTAGGAATAAGAAATCCTTCATAGTTTTATCGCAATCAATAGGGTAGTTTTTCATAAATTGTGATCAGTGAGTCGGTTCAGAATTCCTCAATAATTAACTTGAGCTATATATTTATAACATATGGTACTGAACCGATCGCATACAATTAACCCAGTAGATCTACATATCAATGAATCTAGTTTAAATTAATTCTCACTTGGATTGAAAATTGGTAACTGTTGCAGGTTATATAAATATTATTATCAAAGAACACTGAAATACCAATGGTAACATCAGATCAAGCTTAATTCGATAACCGGTAACCAAGATATATAGACTATCAAAGAAGATTAATAACTTTTACTACATTCATGATAAAATTGAGACTACGGTATTTCGAATAAAAATGTATAAAATTCCTCCACTTTTTTAGATAAAATTTATCTCAAAATTGGAAAATGTCTCCATTTTCATTCACAATATTAATAGACTTAGCGCCAATCCCAACCAAAGCCCTACGTAAAGAAATATTCAGACAGTCCTTTATTACCTCTACCGAATTGAAACTATAATAATCATCCATTAATCAAATACATTCTTTCAACAAAAGTTACCTTGACTTGACCAGTGATTGGTGAGTTGCATACCCTAATGCTACACTTCGGATTTGTTAAAAGTTGTTTGGAAGATTTGAACTACAAACTTCAGAATATCAATTTACAAAGGTTCAGATTGAGAATATGATTCAAAATTGGTTTCCATGATCGGGGATTGGCATGGATTAGAGGAATCAAATTGAATTGTATGGAACAAACTGTGGAATCAATTCGAAGAAAGTTGCGTGAACAATAAGAACAGCAAATGATAACAATTCAATCATTGCAATTACATATTTGAGAATCGTAGTTCTAGACTAATCTGTGGTATTCTTAAAGGCTGGGAATGAGCTTGTACAATTATTATTGAAATCCCACACAAGACAAAATGGTTTGTTCATTAAGCAACATGAAGGAGGAAGTAGATATGGGTCACTTCATTTCAGGTGCTTCATTCTTAGCAAATACAGGCGAAATTGTTTTGACAAGACACGTCTTTTGCGGCCGGAGTTAAAAGTCCTTTTAAATTGGAATGAATGACATTATACTCGTACATACTACATAGTACGAGTTGGTGTTGGTGTTACATGGAAATATCAAAATTCATCTTTTAAATACAAGAATTGCCTTCGGTCTCCTCTCTTTTCGAAGTTGATCGATATTATTTATTTATTTTGAGATCTAACAGCATCAATTTTGAGATCTTTAGATTATATTTCCCAAGTCTTTTTTAGTATCAGTATTCTGTACTTTCTTTGATATCGTAGCAAGAGACATAAGTATTATACTTTCCATTACAACTAATATACATGTGGGAAACTGATCATGATATTCGAGAATACTTTGCATCATGTAGGTTTCTCTTTTTTATTCTCAGATTGTAGACATCGAAGGCTTGATATTTTTAAGAATACAGAACGATTTTCAATATTAAAGCATGGAACATGGTTTTTTCTCAGGAATACTTCATTCATAATCGGTCCGATTATTCAATTATGCATGAAATATAATTTGTTTGATTCGAATTTCCAACTTTGTCTTGAAGTTGAATGAGCTTAGAGTTGATAGTTCAAGTAATCTCTGGTTTTCTACTTCATCAGTAAATGCACAAAACGCGACTTTTTTGGCTTATCTTTGTAATCAATCTTGATTACCAGCTTAAAATTTAGAAATATTTTCTATATTTAATATTGTGCTCATATGATCGATTTTTGTTTGTGATTTAGATACTGTAGCCGATTGAGCTATAGACAAACTGTAAAGCTCATCTTATTAGTGAATGAAGGATATAAATGTAATAGTAATGCGTGCAATATATTATAATTGAACATGAAAAGGATGTAGACTATAGTTAGAACTTTGAAATAACCAACACAGATCACCAGACCTCTCTCTCTCTCTACATTGCCCTCTCTTTTTTTCTTTTTGGTCTTCAGGGTTTATCACCCTGCACAACTCTCACCCCCCTTTCCCTACCGTCTAACACCTCTACATCTACCATTCTTTCCTTATGATTTCGACTGCATGCTTTGCCCACAATATCAGTCCGATTTAGTTCTCTCCTGTCAGTTTCTCTTTTGTAATGGCAGGCTTCACCATTGTCCACTCCCTGTTCAACACCCACTCGTTCTCTGTCCAACATCATTCACTCGCTCACACCCTTATTCTCTATTCACACCCTTATCCCCCATTCTTTTCACTATAGGTTGTCGAAATCGAAGCGTTTTGGCGCGTTTTTGGTTTTTGGTCTACTCATCTACTCTAGTCTAGTCTCTATAAGTGTTTCAGTCGAAAAGCATGCATCATGCACCACATTTCGCATAGGTACCAGTGAAAAGTGAAAAGTTCCAGTTCTCTTTACAGTGCTTCAGTCATTTATTAGTTTCAAAATAACGTGAATATTTGATCTTCTCCTATCAAAAAATGTAAGTACATAATATTACTCTAGAACTCTAGGTACAGTTTCGAATACAATAATAATATATTTATGCTTATGCTACTATATACTGACAGTTCTGAATATGTGCAAGAGGATGTGTTCCAATTATGTATTAATATCTTATAAATAAATTTCAGCCAGTGACATGATTTAACAATTATGAATATAACAGGAAATTTAATTTAAATATTACCTTATGTAGTTTCGACCATGGAAAAAAGAAATAATTTGGCTATTTCAGAAATATTCAACCTCCAATTTTATTGAAATGTTATGAAAAATTTTATATTTACATTCAACAATATTATTAATATAACTCAATTAATTTCAAATTATACTCAGCATCTCTTATATTGTTCACTTATCAAGTTCTACTCTTTATAATTATGTTTTTGGGCCTATTAGACCTATGATATGCAATATATCAATAGGCTCAATTATAAATCAAATGGGTTGTTAACATCCATGATGACAACAAAAAATATTCCTGACCATATGAACGTGGAAAATTTAAAACTGATTCTATCACGTGTAATTTGTGATTAATATGATTTATGCTACCACTGACATGTTTTCCATATCCACTTCTAAACTATGATATCCTGTTATCCTCATAAAGGACGAAGGAAAGAGTCAATTTTATTGACAACCGAATAACTTTGATCTGTAGGATGGTCTCAAAGAGAGTTCAAATTTTGAAGTAGTTTAGTCGGAGAGTTCGGTTCAGTGGCTGTTATCACGAGTAACATATCGTGCTAACGCTAAAATCCTAGAGTCCAAATTAAGAACTCGCTACACTTGTTCAATGAATAAGGTAGAAAATAATCCAGATAAAACTTTTCTAACAACAATCCAGCCTACATATTTATATATCGTACCTCTTCTCACATGTGAAAAGCTACAAAACGTTGAGGTACCTACGCTTCTTATACAACTGTTTATTATAATTGACTGAATTCAATATGCATAAGTAGAGGATGGAGTAGATGTAACAACAATAAGCCTACAAAAAGTAGATGAATAATATTTCTACCTACAATATTGATACCTGTAAATTTGTTCTATTGTTGTCAAATTTTCATTTGCAGGGAAATGTTTGCGATTGGCAATGTATGGAGAATGATTATAATGATGCTACAGAGTAATATCGAAAAAAGAGATGAGCAAAAAAGTGGAAGCATACATTAATTATTCATAATGCATATCTCAGCAACAACAAAAAATTGAATTGCTAGAAGAAAACTCGGGACACATTGGATCAAATGTGAATAAAACTTTCAAAGGTAAGATACACCTTATAATTAGGTAAGATAATTGTAATTACCTACTATCTCATCATTTTGCGCAAATACTTTTAAATTAAATTTCACACTCCTCAACTCACTCACTCAGTGGCAAGTAATGCTGTTGTAGAAACACCATCTACTTGGCGTTATACATTATATTATTTCAGAATCATCACAATAATAACTTTAATCCACAATGACAACTGAGTTCCTTTTACGGAAGTTCTGTTATCAAGTCAATATCAATACGACATTAGATTTTCTTAAAATAGTTTAATCATTAGAACTCATGAACTAGAAGTTCAAGTAGTAAATCATAGTGAATTATTAATTATATTATTAATACAGTACTAAAGTGATGAATTCTTTTCAACTAATACAGTATTTTTTTACTATCGGTACTCTTATCTGTACCGGTATTACATTTTTCCGAAGAAAGAGCTTTAATACATATTTTTCTTAAAAAATTACATTAAGGAAATTAATTTATCAGTGTTCATTTCATTTTTTTCTTCTCTGACTCCTTTTTTGACTCGCGCTTGGCGCTCGGTAACCTCCTGTGCTCCTGTGTGGTATGATGTACGTGTAGCTCGCTCCAGTTGGAGGGGCTGCCAGAACAGTTTATGAAGAGAGGCTGCATACTTTCTAATTTCTCTGTATCCTCCGCTCATACATAAATTATTTTTTCTCCATTATTTTTATTGAATCTTCATTCCAATTTTTCTTTTCCAATTTCAATTTTTCTGCATACCCCACTTCCACACTGGTAAAGAATTCTTTATAATTATTTTTATTCCAGTTTTACCCTTTTTCTTCCATTTCTAATGAAAAGTTCTGTTATAACATTCAGTTTGAATTCAGCTTCCATAAAAGTAGCCCAATTAACACTAACTGTAACTATATTTTCATAAATTAATACTTGACATTATTTCATATTATTAAAACGTTGTAATCCATTATAAATATACCCCTTGAACATTTCTTAGCTTCAACTTATTTAATAACAATTCTTTTGCAATAAGATATCAATAATTAGTTCATGAAAGATGTGCTATTTTCCATATTGCTTGTCTGGGGTTTTTCTCACTCATTCCATTAATATTAATTTGTATATATCTGTAAGTATCTGTATTATGATTCTTTCCAATCCTAAAATCTAATCTCATCCTTCCAGGTGTCTGCCAAAGAAATTTCTAAGAGATGGTCAATGAGTCTGTCATTGGAGAAGTCAACGATTGGCTCCTGCAACCGAAATTTAGAAGAGCGCGCAGGTAAAAAAGTCTTAATATGGTTCATTATGATTTAATTGTATCTCTGTAAATGAGAATGGAATATAGCTTACCAAGCAATAGTCAAGTGAATGCTATCTAAATTCGGAGTTGCGTTCTGTAATGACTCATGGATGTTTTACATCCATTAATTACAAATACCATTATGTAATTTATCACATTACATATAGTCTATAGCCTACATAATATGCCCTGTAATATAATATTATATTACCGATACTCAATATATTTTTCAACGAATAAACTAATACTTGTCGTGTTAACCAAGAGAAACAAATAAATAGATAGAGTCAATAATAGTTAATATCAGGTCGAATTCACCGAGATAACTTTTATTCAAGCTTTAAAGCCTCTACTATATATACTATATACCTCGGGAGTTGCCTACCTTATTTGCAAAATATACTTGTTTTGTTGTGTAGAATAATTATTCAAGTATTCGTATTTTACTATTTTGGATACGGTATATTTTTCCTTTTTCTATTTGTTTATTCAAATTTATATTGCATCTTTGTATCTTGTGAAGCAATAAAAATGTATTATTATTAAAGAGGGCAATGAAGAACAATTTTGTGTAATAAATAAAATGAAAGTTCATATCTTGCATAGTTATTGATATACTTCAATCGACACATAAGGCTATAAGAATTAACAGTAGGCTATACTAAAATCATAATTTCTCAAGATTGGACTTAGTCAACGAAATATTATTTGGTCATAATTTTATAGAACAAATGCCAATTTTTACATGAAAAAGGCCCATTTAAATTGACGAATCGGATATTTCTAATGATTTGATATTCTATTCTTTTGTTCTATTGATTTGAAATACAGAGTCGTCATTAAAATATTCTAGTGGTATTTATCTAGAGGTGAAAAATTACATTTTTAGGAGAGCAACTGAAATAATTCAATACGACGAGCTCTTATGACAATAACTTTGTATTTCTAACAGATAAGTAAAGTAAACATATTATTTCCAAATTTAGATGACATTCTTTCCTAATAATTATTATTGATTGATTGATAATGCAAATAACTAAGTTTCTCAAGCTTCCAATTTTGTTATCTGTTGAACTTGATCTGCTGTAGGCCTACATGCAAATGCTTCCGTTTTTTACTAATTTTTGTACCTGAAGTTATACAGTGAAGATGAAATTAAAATTAAGTTGATTTAATTTTTGTTCACAGACATGGAGAAAAGAAGAAACATCTCGCTGTCTGTTGAAGTCGATGAAGACGAGACAGTAGAGGATTTTGGAGCTTCAGCCATGAAGTGCAAGCACAGTGTCTAAACACTTTTTGAGCCTGATTATAATATTATATTGAGAAAATTTAATTCCAATCCAGTAATATACTATATAAGATGTGAATGCGTTCAAGTAAAGGATTTATTAATTAATTTTGAAGTCATGTAATTTTTCACATCCAGCTGAATATCCTTTTTATTCTAGAAAGTAGATTATAATTTTTGTCACATAAAATTGAAGATATATTTTCCATCACATAATATTTAAAGTGGATTATCATAGCTTTTGATGACTTGGGTGATCACGAAATTGGTTTATCCTGCAGTTATGCAGATTGATCTTAATCAGAATGATATGGTAGTTATTTTATAATGCTTGGAAACGACTTTCAAATAATATGGTACCGGTACTGATATATGGAATGAACAATACGGTACTGACTCTAAAGGACTTATTCCATCAATTGACAGTGCTTTTCAAATGGTTTTCAACTGGTTTACACATGAAATTTTGCCCACTTAAAGCATTGTAATTCATTAGAAATGAATTCGAATGTGATTTTATTATACCATGAAATGCTATTTAGAGTGATTTTAGAGTAGCCTACATTTTGAAAGATTCTTGAGAACGTTTTCAATAATATAAGTGATACAAAATTATTTTCAAGTAGTTGAAAAATCCAAATTTTGCCCATTCACAGAACTTTTGATCATTGTAAAGTAATTCAAACATGATTTGGAAGTATGTGTATTCTACTTTGACATGCTTTGAAGAGATTTGAAAAGTACATAAGTCAATGATTTTGAATGATTCTTAAGAACTTATTCAATTATTTGAAAGTGATTTCAAATGATTTTCAAGTAATTTAAAAGTGATTTGAATCTACTTTGAAATGCTTTAAAGTGATTTAAAAAGTACATGGATCGATGATTCCAAATGATTCTAAAGAACTCATTCAATCATTTGAAAGTGATTTCAAATGATTTTCAAGTAATTTAAAAGTGATTTGAATCTACTTTGAAATGCTTTGAAGTGATTTGAAAAGTACATAAATCAATGATTCTAAATGATTCTGAAGAACTTATTCAATCATTTGAAAGTGATTTCAAATGATTTTCAAGTAATTTAAAAGTGATTTGAATCTACTTTGAAATGCTTTAAAGTGATTTAAAAAGTACATGGATCGATGATTCCAAATGATTCTAAAGAACTTATTCAATCATTTGAAAGTGGTTTATAAATCACAATTTTGCCCACTTAAAGCATTGTAAATCATTGTACAATCATTAAAAAGTGATTTAAATCTACTTTGAAATGCTTTGAAGTGATTTGAAAAGTACATAAATCAATGATTCTAAATGATTCTGAAGAACTTATTCAATCATTTGAAAGTGATTTCAAATGATTTTCAAGTAGTTTATAAATCACAATTTTGCCCACTTAAAGCATTGTAAATCATTGTACAATCATTTAAAAGTGCTTGAAAGTGATTTAAAATTACATTTCAAAGTACTTCAAACTGATTATTTTGCTGCTTGGGTGTGTTTTTTCAAATCACCATTTTGTGAGCACTTATAGTCGCACATATTGCATTCAAATTTACGTACATTCAAATGCACAGCATCCATGTGTTGTTTCAAATTACCATTTTGTGAGCACTTATAGTCGCACATATTGCATTCAAATTTACATACATTCAAATGCACAGCATCCATGTGTTGTTTCAAATTACCATTTTGTGAGCACTTATAGTCGCACATATTGCATTCAAATTTTCGTACATTCAAATGTACAGCATCCATATGTTTTTTTTCAAATTAGCATTATGTGAGCACTTATTCATTCAAATGCACAGCATCCATGTGTTTTTTCAAATCACCATTTTGTGAGCACTTATAGTCGCACATATTGCATTCAAATTTTCGTACATTCAAATGCACAGCATCCATGTGTTGTTTCAAATGACCATTGCGTGAGCACTTATAGTCGCACATATTGCATTCAAATTTACGTACATTCAAATGCACAGCATTCATGTGACTTTTCAAATAATCATTTCGTGAGCACTTATAGTCGCACATATTGCATTCAAATTTTCGTACATTCAAATGCACAGCATCCATGTGTTGTTTCAAATTACCATTACGTGAGCACTTATAGTCACACATATTGCATTCAAATTTTCGTACATTCAAATGCACAGCATCCATGTGTTTTTTCAAATGACCATTATGTGAGCACTTATAGTCACACATATTGCATTTGAACAAACACACTTTCAAGTGAACTGACTTAAAATGTCGGTCAAGTCTTGCATTACTAGGAAAAGCTTTATCACAATCACTGCACTTGAATGGCCTTACATTCTCATGCTCTCTACACTTTTTGGAATAAGTCTTATTACAAAGGTGGCTATTGACACCCTTTTCACCTGATAACTCTATCAGTTGTTTGCCTTTGGCACCATAAGTCGAACCCTCATTCAATGAGAGGTGTTGTTCGTTTGAGGTTCCATCAGTGAATGAGAGAGGTTCCTGAACGTTGCTTACACTCATCATTGGGTTCGATGTTTGATTAGATGACGTGGTGCAACCGTGGTTCTTGCTTTGTGGTGCAACTGTGGTCACAGTAGTTTGTGTAGCATGAAGGAGTTTCGGTTTCTTGCTTGGTGGCCGTCCCAGTAGACAGGTCATTTCGTGCTGCTCCAAGTAGAGCGGTGAGGTGAAGACTGAGTTACACTCTGCGCAGTAGAAGCTGACATCTGTGGAAAATGAGTACAGATGCATAAGTCACACCATTTTCGAATGTAATGATTTGTATTATTCTTTCTACGTTTATTTGTAGCATTACGTCCTCAGTTTGTGTCAATCAAGATGGATTTTAGTCTAGGATCAGCTCCATGCTTCATAGGTAAAATGGGGTGATTCAAGAGTATTGTTCCCAGTACTGGTGCAAATACCTAGGGAGGGGCTAACAGAGATTGAACTAGTATGGTTGGGTCAATTTTCAAGATGGACTGCTCTAAAAACTAAAAACATGATTAGTCTATATACATTGATGCTTGCAATACATATTGCAGTTCTTATTTTTTAATAAATTGTTTGGATACATAAGATTTCCTTGTGCTACAAACAGAATTGCCCAAAAACTTTGAATTTTCTGTTCATTTTCCAGTTTTCACTTCATTGTCCTCATATTGAGATTTTGCACAATGATATAAGTTCAAAAGACCATATTTTGTAAAATAGAATCTGCTTTTTATTTCCTAAACACGATTCATAAAAAATATGTTCGTAAAGCACGATTTGAAAGTTTTAAAAAATCAAGAAATTGAAGATACTTTCCTCATAGTCATGGACGCAGAAGTTTTATGATAGGAAACAGTGGTTCAAGATGAATTTAAAACAACTGAGCTCGTAGAGGATGGAATTCTCTACAATTTAGAACCAACAAGCACCAATGTATATATAATAACTGGACTATATAGAAATTGGTCATTTTTTGTGTTTGGAAATGGGTTGAAGTACACCTAACAAAAATTACCCATTTTTCCAACGAATTCAGCTGATGATATACGATTTTTAACCGCCTTGACAAGTCGAGAAGAATGAGCTACAGAACGAGGAGATCTCATCATAGTGTCAAAAGTTATGTGTTTGAAATGTGATCCTTGAGGTATCCTTATGTGCGCCTCTCCACTAGGAAATATAAACATAAATTTTAAAATCCTTTTTGTTGAGAAAGAGCTGATCTATAGTGAGATGCACGTTTTTTCAGCACCTGATTTATATTGGTTTGCTATCAACCCTTGTCTGCCATTAGTCAAAGCAGACAGCAGGCAGATCTATCTTTATCCAACTCCGTACAGTTGACAAATTGTTATTTTAGTGCACTATGAAGAAATATAATGAAAACAAAATATTTAATATTCTGCATATATTTAATTAATTATTTAGTTATTGAAAAAAAAATATATATAGGCTACTATCTATATATTATATGAATTTTGGGGGTGACGAATTTTGAAATGGTCAACTCCTGTACAAATCTACAAAAAAAATTGTTCCAAACATTTCCGTTTGTGACATTTTTAGGCATTTGCCTGGATTAGAACCAAATGAATTAAAATCTACAGGCCTGCTACTCTCGGCAAAGGATGTCCATTTTAAGAGCCGACTCCTCTACTGAAAATATCATTATTGAGTTTGAAAACTGCTTCCTACTGGTTTGGAACCCACATAAAGTTGTAAATCACTCATCATCATCCATCTCATTACCCACGCACATGCCTGGAGCTCATGTGGGCATCACCCTAAGAAAAATATTATCGAAATTCATTTGGTTATACGCATTTACCTTTTTCATTAGTTAATGTGGGATTCCTGAAGTTCTTGACATCAATGCCGAGACTACAGCCAAACTGTTCTCCATAGAAGACAAACAGCTCTTCATGAGGAGCAACCAGACGAAGAGTTCTGTAATAGATGCCGCCCTCAAACTGATATGCCATCAGATTCATTTCATTGATATTTCTTGCGCAGTTCACATAGCGCATCCAGTTACTGTATCTCTCATCACTGGCATCAATGTAGTTCAACCCACCGGCCATTTCTTTCAGCTGAAACCATACAGAAACAAAATCACAATACTACAATATATTTATCAACCAGGAATCTAAAAAAAAAAAAACATTTACAGCAATGTCCCCGCTAAAAGTAATTAATTTTGCAAAGTAGAATAAAGGCCTCTCCCGCTGAAATTAAACAAATAGGAAATGGCTTCAATGAATACTTTGCCTCGGTTGGCGGGGGCACTGCAGCCGACTGGTGGACGACGCTGACCATGCAACGAACGCTGTCTTTGCTCTATGTCCCGTCACCCACTACGAGCTTATCGCGGTAGTGGTCAGTATGAGAGGCGGCTCGGCTCCGGGATGGGATGGAATACCGACCAAGTTAATTAAAAACAGCAATTAACACACTACAATTACCTCTGCTACACATAATATTAATTAATCTTAGTTTAACAACAGGTAGATTTCCGAATGTCTTTAAAATTGCCAAAGTTGTTCCTATATTTAAGTCTGGACAAGAAAATGTTACCTCAAATTTCAGGCCAATTTCCATACTTTGCACGGTGTCAAAAATAATTAAAAAATGCGTCAAAATACAACTCACAAATTACTTTGAGAGTGAAAAAATAATTTCCAATTCTCGAATTGGCTTCAGACAAGACAGGGGTACTTCCACGCGCTTTTTGAATTGATAAGATAATATCTTATCACTATATAATAAGAGAGAGTAGGGTTGTGTTTGTTCGTGTGTTCATTTGTTCGCATCAAAACATGTCAACTTGTGGATTGCATACCGGAAAAACGGGAATGATTTAGATCTCCAAATTTTGCACATAGAATCTAAAAATATCAATCTCGTGCACCTGGAAGCCCAAATTTTAATTTTCCTTCTAGGTTTTTCAGAATTAATGTTTAAAATTCATTAATGGTACATTCGATTTCATTAAAAAATCACAAAATCATATGGTCGAAATTAAAAAAGGAACATCTGTTTCTATATTGCTTTCTACCTGAAAAACATAGTTTTGAAACTTTGTTTTCCTGATGCAATGTTTAGGCCTACACGTGGCATGGATTATTAATTTTTCAGCTAGAACAATTTTTGAGACAAAGTGCTAAATAAACGTCTACAGTTTCATCAAAGCTGTAT
>NC_052518.1:3831870-3967267 GCF_014356525.2 Nilaparvata lugens | reverse complement strand
ATCATATTTATCACAGATATATAATGATATTTTTTCACATTATATCGACACTGGAATCAAGCAATTCAACTGTTCATATAACAAGTATTATATTATGCAAATAAGAACACGTTACAAAAAGATTAAATGGAATAAATAATAATAATAATAATACTGTTCAGTTTTCGGGAACTGCAGTATCTGTGTTCGAGGGAGAACAAAAAAATAGTACAAGTCATTTAGATAAGAGTTCTGGAATGTCAACAGAACCATGCCTTGAGACAGCTCGTCACCCCCCCCCGCCACCACAATTGCAGTCTGTTTGCACAGAATAAAAAATCGAAAACGGCTCTGACGATTTTCTTCAAATTTATACGATGAATAGCTATTTATAAGCCCTATCAACTGACATGAGTCTCATTTCTGGGAAAATTGCAGGAGTTCCGTAATATTCTTGCAGCTAATAACTAAAGAAACAGGTTTTTCACGATTTTCTCAAAAATGACTTGACCGATTTTTTAAAAATTCATACCCACTTGTATTATCAGCTCTATCAACTGGCATGAGTCTTTTTCCTGGAAAAATAATGGGGGGTCCACCCCATCTTTGAGAAATGGACTTTGTAACCTCTTTCTCGTGCATGAGGTAGGTAGGTAGAGCAGTTTATAAAAAGAACACAGTCGAGATATTTCATCTGTAGAACAGCTGTTTCGACGAATTTTAAAATAATCGAATTTCACAATTTACACAAAGGAAAAAGTACTCTGAAAACAATAATTATAGTCTGATCGTAGTTTCAAATATTTTGCCGCCAATCGTCATTATGTTATTCCCCTAAATTATTCTCATTTACGAATGAGGCTTACAGTTCAATGAGCAAGGAAAGTTGTGTGAGTGTACCACACCAGATTTTTTAATTAACGTTTATGGTCGTCAATGTCGAGACATTTCGAGCAGAAAACATGAAATTTTCGACATGCTGGAAACTTTTTTGTTTCAAAAGATAAATGGGTGGTGAAAGCGAGAAAGTTTCTCAGAAATAATTGAAATTATTTTTTCAATTGTCAAACGTACTTGGAACAACGTATTTTGGCCTCTCAGGAGTTTCAAAGTCAAGGATAGCGGCTGAATGGTATGCCACCGTAGGCTATCAATAGCTGGGATCAACAAAAACAAAATACAGAACGATTGAAAAATTCAGCAACTGCAAGCCACATGATTATAAAATAGTGAAAATGACAACCTCGCCTCGAATAATCCAAGCAGTGTTTTATTACAGCCTTTCTAGAGGCAATCAGCTGCTTATGATTGAAATAATTCAGTCAAATATCTCCAGGGGTGCCTATACCCCCCAACGTCTATGACGCCAACACCCCCCCCCCCCCCGAATGAGCTAAAGATCCCCCCTTATTTTTGGGTCTTCCTGTTGAACAAGTGAGAGTGGGATGTGGGACTATTGAATAACAAGCTGAATGTTGGGGCTGTACGCCTCACAAACTACAACTTTAGGAGTCCTAAATACGAAATATTGTAGCTTCAAGTACATACCGTCGACTTGGGGTGACTTTGTCTACCCCGGGGTGACTTTGTCCCACCTCAAGGAGAAATATTCAAATTAGTTTATCTCCGATCTCTGTGATCGGAGAAATTGTGAGGATATTCTTTCCATATTGCGCTATTTTATATTGTATTTGTGAAGTGGAACAATAAAGGCTTTATTTATTTATTTATTTTAATAGCAAGAAAAATGCTTGGCTTATGTTTATGCCGATATTGTTAGTAATCATTATAAGAATAAAAGTTGAAATTGAGGATCGCCTTCGTAATAATCATCTACAATACAAATGTGTTGGTGTACTTGTAAATCAAATAACCATATCAAAAAAGGAATCGCCAAGTTGATTTTATTATTGCAATTGGAAATAACAACTGCAAAAAAGGTATAAGAAAAAATAGTTTCTCAATGCTGGAAACAAAAGATAAACGATATTTGCGCAAACTTGGCTCAAAGCCAGGTTTACGCAAATCTGGCTTTAAGCCAAGTTTGCTCAAACCTCAGTTCACACGACACCAACTTTAACACAAACCTGTATTATAAACTAAACCATAAATAAATTCTTTACGAAGTCTTTGAAGTGTTTATAAAATTGAGATTAATAGTAACTCAAGCCTCCTCCTCCTCCTCCTCCTCATCCTCCTCCTCCTCCTCCTCCTCCTCCTTCTCATCCTCATCCTCCTCCTCACCCAACTACTCCTCCTTCATCTCCTCATCTACTCCTCCTTCTCCACCACCTACTCACACTCCTCCTCCTCACTCTACACTTCCACCTCCTCCTCACCCTACTCTTCCTCCTCCTCCAACTATTCCTCTTCCTCCTCAACTCCTCCACCTCCTCCTCTTCCTCCTCCACCTTCTCCTTCGCCTCCTCCTCCTCCAACTACTCCTCCTCCTCCTCCTCCACCTTCTCCTTCTCCTTCTCCTCCTCCTCCTCTTCCTCATCCTCCTTGACCACCTTATCCTCCTCCTCCTCACCCTACTCTTCCTCCTCCTCCTCAACCACTCCACCACCTCCTCTTCCTCCTCAACTCCTCCTCCACCAACTCCTCCTCCTCCTCCTCCAACTCCTCCTCCTCCCACATCTCCCCCTTCTCCTCAATAATAATAATAATTAAGAATACTGCTTATCAAGTGAAGAGTGAATAACTATATCTATTACATTACTATAGAGTAAATAAGATAATTATTATCCATTAAAAAATCTTCCTTGTTTTTGAGTATTTTTGAGAATTGACCTCGCACATATTTAATTCGAGGGTACTGAATCCCGCGAATTCTCTATCTTCATTTTGAAGCGATTCAGGTTTTGTTGGATAGATGTGACAAAATCGTTTCCTAGAAAAATTGACGCAAACCTGGCTGTGATTTATTTAATCACAGTAATTGAGCAAGCATCAGTCAGAAAGAAGCTCAACCCACACGTAATTGCATATATCTTTGTATAAACATAATACAGTAGAACTTCGATAATTCGAAGTTCAAGGGACCGACGCTTTACTACGAATTATGGAAGTTTACGAATTATCGAAGTTACGAATTATGGAAGGTTGTAGAGAAAAAAATACGAACTAAAGAAGATAGTATATAAAGTACTGTATTCTCCTGATTTCACATACTAATTCTCACAGGGATATAACAAACAATATAACAAAACTGAAAATGAGGCAAAGAGATAAACTGTAATTACTGTACAAAAATAATCAAAGTAGCCTAAATGTCCTATATAGCCTACGCCTAGTTTTTATACTGTATTTTCAAGATAAGATTAGATATGGAATGATTCAGATATGGAATACAGTACCACTACAACTGTACAAGCACATAATTCAGCACTGAATTGAAGGTCGAAGTTCAATGACTGAAGAATGCATTGATCTATTTTCAGATTATGACTTCAGCACTGGAGAATTGGTGAGAATTATTTTGGCAGTTCTGCCAAATTAATCAACGCAAAATTTCGTATGAATAGTGAGAATTGGAGCTGCTGAACGCATGCGCGCATAGCCCTCTCAACCATTCTCTTGTGAGAGAAATACGCCATCTCTCCCACTCCTTGGTAACTTCGAATTATAGAGTGTTATGACCGACGTTACTTCGAATTACAGAGTCTCAGGATTGACCAGAACCAGCAGATTTACTTCGAATTATGGAGGGGACCAAAATACATTGTTTTTCTACGAATTAAAGAGGTTTTTTCAAGGGACCGGAGCTCTTACTTCGAATTATAGAAGGTTCGAATTATCGAAGTTCTACTGTATGTATGATTGTGATAACTTATTAATTGTGTAATGCAATTATATTTACTATTTCAATGAGAAAAGAATAGGCTATCGATATAATTATTATAATTATATCATTACTATATAACAGTGACTCTGACTCACTTATACATAAATGAAGCAATTGGCTTATAAATGCACGGGATAATCATCATTTCATCATCTCTCATTCATTCATTGAATAATCACAAATAGAACGTTTGTGCGGCATTGTCATTCATCCCTTCATTATCACCTGGGCTTAAAATACTCGTGAAGAGTTGCCTTTGAAAATAAATAAATACGAAATGCATGTTTGACGTCACTTCTGAACTACTGAACTGATTAACTTGAAATTCTTCTTAGAGACTCCTAATTTACCGAGGATGGTTACAGGCCTATCTATTAATCAATTAATTATATACTTTATAATAGAAAAAAACTATTAAATTTGAGATACAAAGTTTACAGAGCAGATAGCCCTACCCTGTTTCAATTCAAGGATGGTACATATAGCATGGTCTATACACTATTCTTGGCTCCAATTCCGCACCTTTGCAAAATTATTTCTAGACTATGATGATCCACCAAAATATCACAGCTATCTACTATATAGAAGGCGGTAGAGAAGGAAAAGTGGCAACAATGACGTCCTATCTTTTCCACTGACTTTATAACGTGAATCTCACATGGATAGAATTGAATGAATATTCAAGTTAAATAAATAGAATGATTTGCAGGCTTTATAGTGATGAGAAATAACGGTTATAATAGTTAGCTTACTCTTGAAAAATCAATATTTGTAGTAGGCATCTCTCTGTAGCATTTAGTACACCAACTAGCTGATTGTAACAAGTTTTAAATGTTACCTATTTACATTAAAACCAAAACAATCCTCTTTCATAATTGTGAGTGTGTGTATTTGCCTACCAACAAGGGTTGCTAACTGTGACAATTCCTCTCTAGACAACTGAATTATCTACATTCTATAGAATTCGAATAAGTTATATTTAACCTCAAAATTTAAGAGTATGATTCACAAAAACGACAAAATAACAAAGCATTGTTCTTGAATATCTTGATGCACTAGTAATAAAAATCGAATCCTCAGTCTTAATACAAATAATGATCATCTTCAAACTGTGAACAGACAAGAGATTTCTTAAATCTGGGCTGCAAGTTAGAAGCAACAAGCAGTGAGCGTCATATTGGAAACGACTGCACAATATTTATTGGTTAGTTTTTCTTCATGGATATGAAAGTATTGGAGGTAGATAGTCGTTAATAGAGGTAAGGTACTTTCCAGGATGAATAATATTAAATAGAAATGTAATCATAATAAATGTTTGACTCCTAGAAGTGTGCCACGCCCTAGTTTCTTCCACTGCAAGATGAAACACAGAGAAGGCAAAAAGGTAGTTTATGAATTGTTATTTGATATTCATAATTAATGAGATAGAGTAAAACATATTTCTACTCACCAAAGACTGGCACAGTTTGAATGACTTGACTAATAACACTTCCACTAACTTTCAAAGTTCCAATTCCAACTCAACCAGAACAAAGCAGAAAGCAAAGCACAAAAGCAGGACAAAGCGACTGCACAGCGGAGGAATACTATGAATGTGAATCCAACTATTTGAGTTGAACAGCGCATGCGCTCAAACTCGTGCAGCTGACCTCTAGCGGTCCATCAGAGTACTATAGTACCTATTCTGTGTCTATAGTGAGGTCCACTATATAATGGCAGTGGATAAAGATAGGAGAATAGCGATGCCGATTCTCTCCATTAATTAATTCTATTTCTACACCGTCAAAAACATAATTGGTATCGTTGTGGACCTAGAAAAGGGTAGTACCACTGGCTTTGTCGAATGATAGACAAGGATAGCAAAACCAAACTTGATAAAATACTGTCATTATAACGTGGACCTCACTATAGTACTACTACAGTCAACCAAAGGAAAATAATTGTCTGTAGGAAATTATCAAGTTGCCATATTCGTCAGGTGTATTGGCAAATATCAATTCATTTCCATTTAAAACGGAATCAGCTGCCTTCATTTCGGCCTATGACGGCGGAGTTGGGGCGAAGACAACTATCTCTTAACTTCAACCCACAAAAAGAGTAAGAGAGATTGATTGACGATTGGTTTGCTGCCTTTATTTTAAGCCTAGGGGGGCGAAGTTAGGGCACAGCCGGCCCTCTCTTACTCTCAACTCTCCAACACAAGAGAGATAGATAGATAGGCTGCCTTTATTTTAACCTGGAGGACGAAGTTAGGGCGCAGCCGTCCCTCTCTCCCACTTAACTCTCCTATACAATTCTAATGCATTCACATTACAACAACATGAGGAAATAATATCCTAAATATAATAATAAAAAATGATTAAAACGTATAAATCAATAATAATAAAATAAACAACAAGTTTAATTAGTTTAGAAGAATTTATTTTTGACTGAAATGAGAGGTAGAAAAAAAATTAGAAAAGAAAGATTAGAAAAATATAGTTAGGGAATTTTTTTTGAAGCAAGAAACAAGACAATTTTAAGCAAACCTTGCTCACACGCAAACACACCTCATTCTATACCCCGATCACCCACCCTCAGCAACGCCAAGACCTCCGCGCCGAACACCACAGTGCGATGGATGGCAATGCTCAACAGGCTTGCACCATGTCTTATATATCTCTTCTGTTGATTCCTGCGAGGAATTGAAATTTCTGACTCAAGTAGAGAGCAGACCCAGTTGTTAGAACGTTGTGGAGGATCACATGATAAATTCCTACCTATAACAATGTTTTTTTATTTTGATACATTAATTTTTAATCCATGTTGTGCTGTCCAGTGTGAGACAGCAGTCAGGCCCTGATTCATCAGAACAACTCCCTCACCGAAGTTATCAGTCTTGAAATGTCTATAAATTTGTAAGTCGTTTGCATAAAGATGATATTTGGAGAGTCTAAATCGGTCAGTTACGTCATTTACATACAGACTAAACAGTAGTGGTCCCAAAACTGAACCCTGAGGTACACCTCTGTTGACCACCCTCCATCGAGTCGTGCTGTCTAACCGAGCAAAATGCTGCCTGTCAAGAAGTTATTATTATTATTATCATTATTGTCATATTATTCAATATGGGACTTTCTACTAAGATTTTTTTTGTTTCATTCACAGAATGAAGAAGATGCAACCCTCCAAGAGTTTCTAAACTTTCCTTGTATGTCTAGTACACGAATAATCAACTTTGAGGATAATGAGAATCCTTCATCAGATGAGAAAACAAAATTAGACAAATGTGTACCAGCAAGGGCTGTGAAAGGAGCCGGTAGTGTGAAGTGTCGCATAAAATGTTCAATCAAAATTACAGCTGATCAACAAATAGATATCAACAAAGCGTATTTATTATAAAATAAAGCTCAATTGCTATAACTTCACCATTTTCAGCATTAAAGAAAAACAGGGATATTGCAATTTTTGGGCAGAGAATGTAGCACGTAGGGGTGTCAACGAAATAGCAACGTTCGTTTATTCATATTTGAAAAACTACTGCCACAAAAAAGAGTTATCTTCTACTCAGACAACTGCGCTGGGCAGAACAAAAACAAATCGATGGTTGCTCTGTATTGTTTTTCTGTAGCACATTTAGAAATTGAGGAGATAAATCACAAGTTCCTAATCGTTGGGCATACGCAGAATGAGGGTGACACGATGCACTCGGTAATAGAGAAGGAGAAGAAGAGAATATTAAAATCTGGACCATCTACGTTCCAGCTCAGTGGTGTGAGGTGATCAAATCCGCCAAAAAATCGGGGAAACCGTTCATTGTTGATGAACCAAACACCGAGGACATTAAAGATTTCAAAGATCTTTCTAAACAATGTGGAAGTAATTGGGGAACAAACGAAGAGGGTGAGAAGGTTTGTGGAATGAGATTAGAATCATTCACGTTAAAAAGAGTGAGCCCAGCAACATATTTTTTACAAGACCGAGTTCCACCAAGAAACTTACAAGGAGGTCAATTTGAGAAGAAGGCAAAGAGGAAGAAAAACGTCGATACTTTGTCTGAAGGATGCTTATAATGAAGCTCCGAAAATTACATCGGAAAAACATACGGATCTGCTTGACTTATGTAAAAATCTTGCAATTCCGTCTGTTCACCAAAAATTCTTTGAACAGTGCTGTGCACCAACAGAAAATACAGACGCGTCCATGAATAATGGAAATGATTTTGAGTATTAGATTAGTAAACTAAATAATAAAATTTCATTCTAAATAACCAGTCATTATTATTAATTCACCCCAATTCTCATGTTTGTAATATTGAATAATATTCATAACAATCATTCTATGTTACAGAGACGTTTTGTTTTTCTCAGAGGATGAAGTCCACAAATTAGTCTGAGACTTATGTGTGATTAGGATATAGATTGATAAGGTTTCAAGTAATTTCCAACCCACTGGAAATTCATTATAGAGCAGATAACAGGTTCAAAGCTGTTAACAAACGAAGTAAAAATTTATCCTTTTTCAATTTATGGATACCCTAGTTTTAAAATAATATTTGAAATCCCATATTTATTTCATCAGTACTTATTTCTACTATACTTAGGCCTATTCAAAATACTGGTAACAAACTACCGTATTGTAGATTCTTGAGTGCTTTTGGAAAAAATCGTGTATCTTTTCCCCATCTATCAGAATAATAACTGTGTGAGGATTGATACCAATATTTTTTTATAATAATTATTCGACCTTCTTTCTTTGTAATTTATTTTGGAAACATCATGCTTAAAATGCTAGATATCTATATAAGAATGTGAAATATCACAATCGATCTAGGATGATGAAAAATGTTTTATAATAAGGATGGAAACTTTCAAATTGCTCTCCTGAAAAAATGCGATTTTCGAGATATGGCCTTATTACTCTCAATGTACGTATGATCTCACCCATGCCAATCTACTCCCTAAAAACCCATAATTTTTCCAGGTTGAATACAATCGAATGCCTTGCTCAAATCAATCAACACCATCAGTGTAGACTGTCACTTATCCATGGCCATTCCAATGACGTCTGGGGCACAGAACAAAGCTGATGTGGTGCTGCTGTGTCCTCCTCGGAATCCAGACTGATGTTCGCCGATGATTCCCTTCCGAGTAATAGAGCCACTCATTTGCTTATGAGCAAGCCTCTCCTTTCCTGACCCTTAGACAAGACAGACAGTATGCCGAGACCGGCCGATAATCAGAAGAAGTGGGATCAGGAACTTTGTTGAATGGAATGATCATAGAAAATTTGAATGCAGATGGGAAGGTGGAGGTCATAAATGAAGTATTGTATAAATGTGTAATGAACGGAGTAATAAGAGGCAGAATATTAGTTTGATGAATCTCAGTGGAAGTGCATCGGCACCGACAGCATTACTCTTAGGCTCAACTCACACTTACGCGACTCAGGTCGACAAGAGACTCGACTCTAGTCGGGAGCATGTGTTTTCAAATGGTGACACTCAGACCAGTCGATTCTAATCTCCGCGACGTCACCATTCGAAAACACATGACTCGACTCTAGTCGGGAGCATAAGTTTCCAAATGGTGGCACTCAGACCAGTCGATTCTAATCTCCGCGACGTCACCATTCGAAAACACATGCTCTCGACTAGAGTCGAGTCTCTTCTCGACCTTAGTCGCGTAAGTGTGAGTTGAGCCAAAATGTCATTGATTAATATCATCCCGCTGCAAAGTGAAACTCACCATTACACCGTAACAGCTCATAATTATTGGAATACTCATAGGCCAAATCCAAACTCACCGGAACCTGAGAGAAGTGGCAATTCAATTTTTCAACGGTATGTCTGACCACCAGCTTGGACTTATCCTTGCCTGCCCCGAGAGTCTTTAAAGCGCGCCATTTAGAATCCATTTTAAATTTTTAAAATATAAACTTTTTTATTTCTAACTAGCTGGGCCGGCGAACTTCTTACCGCCAAATAGTTTAATGCATCTCATGACAAACTTTAGCTGGATGAGGAGGCTCGATGCGGCATTTTATTTATATAGATAATTTTTCAACTGCAAAATAAATAACATACTAGAAATCAATTAATTCTGAACAACGAAGACAGCGAAATTATTCGAAACAAAGCAATGTCCTTAGAGCATATAAGTATATTTAACCTGAGGCCGCACTGCTGGATGGTTACACACAGAACAGTCATTTTGTTTTTAGTCGGGGCGTTTAGAAAAAAATACATTTGTGGTTATGGAGCAGCACACACTCTTGTCTACTATCTACCGACGGCTGTTGTATGATGCAATGATTCTATACTATATAATGATTCTAAATAACTATACAGAGTATGAATTTGAAAAAAATCAGTCGAGTCATTTTTTAGAAAATCGTGAAAAACATTGTTTTTTAGTAATTATCCGTCATTCTTCTCAAGAATATTACGGAGCTCCTGCAATTTTCCCAGAAATGGGACTCATGTCAGTTGATATGGCTTATTAATAGCTATCCATGGTATAAATTTGAAGAAAATCGTTAAAACGGTTTTTGAGAAGACCGTGAAAAACATGGTTTTTTAGTAATTATCCGCCATTTTTTCCGCCATCTTGTATTTAATTTTATTGAATTTCTTATTGTCGGATCCTCATGGTATAAGGACCTTAAGTTTAAAATTTCAAGTCAATCGGTTAATCAGGAATGGAGTTATCGTGTTCACAGACATACATACATACACACACACACACACAGACCACTCTAATCAGGCACCCAAAAATCAGGTTTTTGGACTCAGGGGACCTTGAAACGTATAGAAAACTTGAAATAAGGGTACCTTGATTTTTTTGGAAAGCAATACTTTCCTTACCTATGGTAATAAGGCAAGGAAAGTAAAAAAATATGAAACTATGATACTATAAAACTATGAAACTTTGAAACTATGATTCTATACGACTCAACGGACCTACTAAAATTCCAACTGGAATTTTCACAAATTAAGCATTAAGAAATGAACTATTGTAAGATCAACAAGTTTTTCAACTTGTACTTCCATAATGAGAACACAAATATATTGTCAAATATCACGAAATTAATTTTGAGAAAAACACAAACAAGTTTTGACACACCTATTGCGTCATCTTCAGTGTGTGACATCATAGGTGTCGAAACATATTTGTGTTATTCTAAAAATAAATTTCCTGAACACACGAACCCCAGATTTGTGCATAAGAAATGCTAATGCAGCAATCAAACAAAAATTGGAAGTGATAAGATTGCAGTATTGGGATCACCGTTGCCAGATTTCACGAGAGAATAGAAAGTAATTTCACAGAAAGCCAAGTCGACCGGTTGTGTTTTTTTGATTAACAGTGTTATTTGAACATCATAAATATTAATGCCATCACTATTGGTTTGCTATACGGTATGCTTTTACAATGGGAGGTGAAATGATTCGTATGAATATGAATTGCTTACATGGTAAGTTAACTTCTTTAGAAACTAATATTATATTGCTTAAAAATATGGATAAATAAATATGGGCTCTATGCTCCCATCGAGTTGGGGCTTACCCATAAATATGAATCTTGTCTCTAGTGAATTCTATAGCATCGAATATTGGATATGATCATGATACAAAGTTAATGCTGAGAGAACTATTCAATGATATTTCTATCTAGAATCAGATTGTATTAGACCTTGATGTATCGATTGTTGAATATAATATGATTGATTCACGGTGATAGGTGATTGCAACTACAGATTGAATTGCGTCTCCCTATTTTCCGCAATAAACCTCTATTTGTATTTATGGAATGCGGACACACCTCAGAAAGTTCAGGAAAATTGTTTTGAAATTACGTGGAGCTTATTATCGTTTTTCTTAAAACTTGGAGAAAAATCTTATTACAAAAAAATTGAGTCAATTCCAAATTTATCAAAATTTTACACAGAAGCCATTGAATTTTGAGAAGGGCTAAAGCAGAATATAATAGGGATGTAGACTGTGGGGTGTAGAGCTTTCCTATGGGGTCACAGCAGCCACAAAGCCACGCCCCAAAGGTCAATCAATTTATAAGGGCTTGGGAAGTGAGGAAGGGTGGTCTTCAGCTGTCTCTCCCTCTACTCACCCCAAAGCGTCTCTATTGGTTCTCCATGAACTTCTGTAGGACTAAGTTGATGGATTCAATTTAGAAGTTTATTCAACTTCTAAACTGACTTACTCAGTAGGACAGGTAATTTTGTAACATAAAAAATTAAGATGTTGTTAGTTTACGTATTTTCTCCACTGTAAAGTATGAGGATATCTAATATTAATAATTATATTTCTAATTATCTAATTTAAATGTGAAAGGACTGTCTGTGTGATAGCTCCCAAACAGCCTCAGCTGATGTTATGAATGAATGAATGGAGAACTGTAGCAATTGCATGCAATGAATACTCCAGCTGACTAAATTATAAATCACAACAATTTTTTTCTCATGCACTTTCAATCTTATTTGATATATAACCTAAAAAATCTGGTGTGGCGCACTCACACAACTTTCCTTGCCGTTATGAAAATTGATTACCTGACACTAGTGTTCCCGCACATCTCAAGTCTACTATTCAAAGATCTGAGCCAGCTGGTGACAGGACAATAACGCTGGAGACACACGAAGTCTGCTATCTCTTCATAGTGAATGATTTAATAGAATCAGTCTGCTATCTCTTCATAGTGAATGATTTAATAGAATCAACAGTTTGCAATAATTGGATAATCACATTTTTCGAATTTCGACCTTATTTTTAATTTTAGGTGAAAATGTTACTGAACATTAATTGTAGAGATTTTCATGCTCAATCTTTTCCACTTAAAATTATTTCTTTAAATTGTATCTGAAGCCTGATAATTGGGAATTAAAAATCAAACTTTGCATAGAAGGGGCGGAGCTCCTGAAATTTTTACAGATATGGGACTTGTAGCAGTTGATAGATCTTATCAATGACTTATTTAGGTATAATTTGATCAAAATCGTTGGAGCCGTTTTCGAGAAAATCGCGAAAAACCCTGTTTTTGACAATATTTTCGCCATTTTAGCCGCCATATTGAATTGCATTTGATCGAAATTGTTCGTGTCGGATCCTTATAGTGTAAGGACCTGAAGTTCCAAATTTCAAGTCATTCCGTTAATTGGGAGATGAGATAACTTGTACACAGACGCTTTTGAAAAAAAACACCTTTTTGAACTCAGGGGACCTTGAAACGTACAGAAATTGGGGTACCTTAATTTTTTTCGGAAAGCAATACTTTCCATACCTATGGTAATAGGGCAAAGAAAGTAAAAACGACTTTGGCTTTGAGTCAAAAGTAAGAACTCGCTAGCACTCGTTCAATTACCGTACGCTACGGTATCACAATGATACTACTGTATATTATATAATATCCCAATGAAAATCCACCAAGCTCGTTATTATCATTATCATGATCATCTCATAATACTGAATCACTAAAATGGTTGTGTTTGTGTAACGGGGGGTAAGCCCTCCCCAACCATGAACTCTACCTGGAACCGCCAATGGTAGATGGATTCATAATAGCCTTATCTATTGAAATGTGGATGACATGTCAATAACATTCAAAGATTGACAAGATTGACTAAATTCTATTGATGCCAAGTCAATTGTGTCAGTTATTGTTAGTAGGGACACATTTTTATCTACGCTTGAAAGGCGGGCGACGTGAGTGGTAGAGTTGTTGAAAGGGAAGTTTCTTCTACTCTCTCAAAATTCAAATTCAAATTTATTTCGTCAAATTGAAAACAATACAATGTAGACTATGAATCATAAAAATAATAGACAAGCAAAATTCCAATAACACATAAACTCTTAAATTAAAAATAACTCGTATTCAATCTGTCTAAGCCCTAAAACCTAGGCTCTCCTTATCAATGTATCTCAAAGATGTTGTTTCTAATATGAATTTCTAAAATAAAAATCTCCCTTTTGTTCTGAAGTATCTGAAGTGTTGGACCTCTAGTTGATCCAGCTTGTCCGACTAGACTTCCAACATTCGATCCAACATCCAACAACCCTATTCACGGAAAACAAATCGGATAGTGAATGGCCTCATTTGACAGTTGTGTTGAGTGTGATGTTGTGGTACTTTCCATCAGCTGATGTGGCTGGTAAAGCACGAAACCAGGCTCTGTTTACATTATAGTATTATATAATAATAAAAGTGGTTGACAATATATTTCAATTTGTGTTTTCAATAAGTGGATGGCCTGATTTGGGAAAATCGTGAAAACATGGTTTTTTAGTAATTATCTGCCATTTTCCTCAATAATATTAAGGAGCTCCTGCAATTTTCCCAGAAATGAGACTCATGTCAGTTGATAGGGCTTATAAATAGCTATCCATGGTATAAATTTGAAGAAAATTGTTATAGCCGTTTTCGAGAAAACCTAATAGACGCTGGACCGCCAGTCCCATTCACCTCCAACACAATACACCTACTAGAACACAGTCATCTCAATAGTGAAAATATTTTGAGCCTGTTTGTTCCTTTCGACAGATGACAGTCAGAGAATGTAGAATGTTATATTCTATACTATCGTACATCTATTCATTCGATGACAGTATTGTGGTATTTCATCAGCTTCTCTTTGTCTCAGATACAGAGAAACGGCCAGCAACGGTCACAGTTATCACATAGTTATTCAATAGTTATTTGTATATCTAGAGTGAAAAGTACGACTTTTTCTCCCTGAGGGAAAAGTTTGAAGCCCGAGGCGAAGCCCGAGGGCAACAATTTTCCTGAGGGAGAAAAAGTATTTTTCGCTCGTGATGTACACAACATTTTTCCTCCATCTACATTTTTTTATAGAAACTGCAAATTAAATCATTCTAATAACTTACGTATTGGTGACAATGTTTCCTAAAATACACATAACCTAACATACCATGACAATGTAAATGGGTAGAATTATTGAGAGGAGGTGAATTAATTTAATTTTTTTATTTCTCATGATACGCCAATCTAAAATCATTGAACTTTGGACTCGATGGTGTGATCGGACTGAATTTTCTAATGTTCATTTTTTTTTCTAGACGTAAGGGTATTTCAATTTTCTCTAGTGTGAGAAATAGATTATTGCGTTTTAGAATATAAGAATTGTGCACAGTACAGCGTATTCTTCTGCCTCGTGGAGAAAAAACTGCAATCTGGTGACAGTTTTCCACGAGGAACTATCTCTTTCTCCATCCAATTTTGAGCTCTCACTCTTTCTCTGCCGTGAGAAAAAGGTGAGTTTCCCAAGCGTTTTAGGCTAGGGTAATGTCCATGGACAGCCCTCGAGTCAGTCAGCGATGGACTCCTGAGCGAACGGTTACTCTCGAACGCGAGACGCACTGCGGTGAAATAAGTTTTAATTGTTATATTTTGTTAAATTTATTTTGTGATTCGAACGATAAAAATCAAGTTCAATTGATTCGTTATATTTGTTGTAATTATTCGCGTGCTACGAGCGATAAAATGTGTCTTTAGTGTTTAGTTGATGTCGAATTAATTCGTTGTACTCGTTGTGTTATGTTGAACAATTCGTGAGATATGAACGATAGAATCTTTCTTTGTGTTTCGTTATGATATTGTTGAAATTATTCGAGCGATACGGACAATAAGGATTGGTTCCAGTTTTTCATTATAGGCTAATTTGTTGAACTTATTCCTGAAGTATGAACGATAAAGTTCGCCTGTAGTTTTCTGATATATTTTGTGGAACTTATTCGTGTGATTATTTTCCGTGAGAACAATAAATTAATTCGCGGGAACAACGTATTCGTGTGACTCTAACCTGAATCCAGAAGCCAAGTTGTGGTATTGAATTCAGTTGACTCAATGACAGACACCTCTATTACGCTTTCTCATCTGAGCTTAGACCTTCTAACCTATTACCATGTAAGTTTTTAAAATAGAGATGCTTCCCATGTTATTTAAATGGAGTCACTTTTACTCCCTAGGGAGTTTTTCTGTTTTTTACTACCGAGAGCGAAAAAGTGACACTTTAGTATTATGTTTCAGGGAGTTAAGTAAGTACTTTAGACAGTAGGTGGAGGAAAAGTATTCTTTGAGTATCTATAGTGAGGTCCACGTTATAATGGCAGTACGTGATTTGCAATGGTGTTGCTATCCTTGTGTATCATTCAACAAAGCAGATGGCGCTACCTCTTTCACGCATTGCAAGGTTGCCACATTGTTTATCAACAATGTAGAAATTCAACTAATTGACAAAATAGGGTTAAGGGTTAGGTTTTATTTAGGTTATATTTAATAATGTTTCATAAGGATAGGTTAGGTTTTTGCTTTGGAATTGCAATATGCTAGAAGGGGCTAGGGTCCAGGTAGAGTTATGTTTTTTGTTGTTTCAAAGGTGAAAGGATAGGTTAGGGGTTTAGGAGTTTGCTTTGAAATCCAAAATATTGAATGTGAATGAGTTAGGGGTTAGGTTTTTCCAAGTTATATAATGTTTCATGAGGCTAGGTTAGGTTTTTGCTTTAAAATTGCAATATTCTAGAAGGGGCTAGGGTCCAGGTAGAGTTATGTTTTTTGTTGTTTCAAAGTTTCAAAGGTGAAACATCTCTCACTCTGTTTCTCTATCCACCCTTTCTCTCTCACACACCTTTCTCTGAAGGGGCTCATGCAAGGCAACTCTAGATGAACTAGAGTGGCCTTGGCTCATGAGGGGGAAGCCATTTCACCGGTTACTACAATGAGGGAGGTTTGATCATGCATTGGCAGTTTCCGCTCTCTCTCAGTCCGCAGTTTACTTACTCTCTCTCTCAACCTCTCTCTCTCATACTTTCTCTCTCTCTCTCTCTTATTCTTTTGTTTGTACAGCCCACCCATCATTCCGATATTTCTTCGATTCCGTGGAACCTTAATTTTTTGCTCTGATCTGTTTTTTGCTTTTTGTCTTGTCAATTGTTGGGGTAGAATATTTCTACTCACTTTGACTTGCAAAATAATGACTAGAACTAGAACGATTCATTATTCTACCTGTACCCACCACTCATCCTCGGCTTTGGAATATCTTTTCAAATTAGATGTATTCAATGTATTGAAGTAATTAGATTGAATTCAATGAACATGATAATTTCAAGTACTGATACTATAATATTATAATACACAATATTATCTTCATGATTGAATTGAGAATGTATATACTCTTATTGATTGTTGTTGAGATCTTACAAGTAATGATAACATAATGTACAGTATCAATATATCGTATACAGAGCTACTATGAATGAGGTGCAGTTTACTGATCCACTGGCGAGTAAGATACTAAACCAACTCAATAATTCAAACTAATCTCATGCAATAAACCTCTGTGATGGTACGGGTTACGGATTTGTTATCACACATTCAAATTATAGTTTTTCAACTTTAAAAAAGAAATTCAATTCAATGCTTGATTGATTCTAGACTTTGTAATTCGATTCTAATTGATTTGATACCTATATAGAGTGAGCAATAAATGGCGACAGTGTTCAGATAAAAATATAAAAACTCTTGAAGACAGTGGACTACACATCACTACTTGTCAGTTGCGAGATAACTCACATAGAAAGTTCATTGACCGGCGGAGTCTCACACATTTCATGCATCGCATTTATTTGCTGAGATCGTTTTTGATTATTCGTTCAGTCGTGTCAAGAAAAAGCAATAATATGCTTCACATCCGGTCTCAAGAAAGCTAATTCTATTGATAAACGGTTATCAGCACTAAACATTTTCACAAACTCAGTAGGTACCTAATGGAAGATGTAATTTCATCCGAAATTGAATTTTTGAATAGTGAAGTTATAAATTATGTTGTAACAGATGGTTGGGGGTTGTCACTATGGGAGACATGATGTTCTTAAAAAGTGAGCATATATGTGAATCAGTAACATAAAGACAAAAATACGGTGTATGGCCTAGTGCAAGAACTACCTATGTCAAAATACCAACTTTCTCACAAATCAGCTTGTATTTTCGAACTACGGCATTTCGATACGGAAATGCGAGTACTAGAAGTTCAGAAGTAGATATTGGTAGTTTTGGCACGGAGTATGAATGAAAATCTAAAAACATGTGTCTTGGTCAATCTAAAAACTTTTTTCTTCATTGGTAGTTTTCGCACTCTGAGAGTGGAATAACTAAATCATGACATTGGTAGTAAAAAATTTATAACTTTTTATTGCTTTGAGAAAGAACATTGGCACTCCTGGAACTGGAAATAATCGATATTAGTGATGTGAAATGAAATTGAAAAGATTTTATTCATCCAAAAAACAGTATGATAACAGGAAAATCTGTTTATCATCGAAATGTAATGATTTAACATAATGATAAGGTTATTTTATATGAATGAATAAAACAAAAAACATGATGTATTAGTTGTATTAGACTCATTTTTGAAAAAAATTGACATTGGTAGTTTTTGCACCAGGCCACAGTGACATATACCGGTGACAAAAATATTGGTAAACTTTTACTGTATAATAAATTATAGAAGTAGTCGTGGAGTCAAGGCATAAAAGTGGAGAACGGTGAACTTCCATCGCGGGCGTTCTTGTATGTTGAAAAACGAGCAACGTATGAGAGGAAAAAGATAAAAATATGTTCCGGAAGTCCTGCCTTCAGCCTTCCTAGCTAGTTTCTTATTCATGACGTAACACTGTGAATGGAAGACTTGGATCCATTCAAATTCCCTTCAAAGCTTGTATGATCTGAACCGCAACCGCCCAAACTGGCAGCTACAGTACATACAAAATGGCCGAATCACTGATAACAGAAAGTGCTCTCAGTAGAATCACTCAGTGCCAGTTGCACAAAAGCCGGTCAAGTTTTAATCGTGATTAATTCCACGAGACCGAATCAGAGAAACCGTCTTACCATAAAAGCCTTCTCTGATTGGCTCTCGTAAAATTAATCACGGTTGAAATTTAACCGGCTTTTGTGCAACCGGGCCTCTGTATGAAGGATGATGCAGTGATCGATCATGATCGCTAGAAAGTACTAGTGGTGGCGGGGGGGGCGGTGTAGTAAGAATGTGTAATGATAATATCGGGCCAGTGATATACAGTTGAGAGGGGTGGGAGTTCTAAAGATTTTTTTGTTTGCTATTGTTTTATACTAGAATTGCACTTCAAATTTCTCCCAGGGCTCTTCTTGAATTTGTATTGTTACAACAACCCTTAGGATTTAAAGTGTTTATCTATGACGGGAATAGAAAGTGGACATCAATAATAGGAATTTTGATTTAATGTACGTTAGTACAGTAATTTATAGCATAATTTAAAAAAAATTTCGGTTCACAAATATAGGTTAAGCAGAACACTGAGAACATGGTACAAGTTGAGCAAACATTTCCAAGTTTTGAAATGTTATGGGGCAAGCTGCCATAAATTGCTGTAGAAGGCTGTATCAGGACGTAGCTCAGTCACGCAGACAGCGATCTGCGATCCCATGAATTAAGTAATCTCAGGCACGGCCCTAGGGACTTTGCCGCACTGGGCGAGATCGGCAACCGCCTCACAAGTATGCCGTCTAATTGTTAATCCCGGGTTCCACCCTCTCCTTCAGCGATCGCCTAACTATTGTGTCTCCGCTGTCATGCGATCGCAAGTAAAGTTCTTCAATTTACTAAAAATGACCAAAAATAACGTTTAGTTATTGAGCTTTTTTTGGTAAATTAATAAAGTCCTCAAAAACAGATATTTTCAAAATTTTCTTGTTTTATTCAATCAACAATACCATGATTATATTACAAATTTATTTACAAAAATGCATACATGTATGGGAACAACAGGCATTATAGCTCAAAACTGTTCCCGATTCAATATCACAAAGTTCTTCGTAAGTAACATGAGAAAAAAGTTAATGAAAAATTGAAAATGAGTAAAAATAAGAAATAAACTTTAGGCGCTCTTATCTCGAAAAGTAATGATCGGAAAAAAACTAGTTTGCTAAGAAAACTTTCATTTTGATAGCTTGATAGAATCTTCTTCTTGTAGTGCGCTATCCGTTTTGGACGTTGGCGACCAGCAGGGCAAGTCTGACTCAGTTGACAGTAAAGTTTTCTATTGGGAAAAGTTCAACAGATGTCTTCCCGGTCCATTCCCTAAGATTGTGTAACCAGGATATCCTTCGTCTTCCTGGTCCTCTCCTTCCATCTATCTTCCCCTGCATGATGAGCTGCAGCAAAGAGTATCTGGACTCTTTTCTCATTTGTGTCCTAAGTATTGAAGCTTACGGATCTTAATGGTGGTCAGAATTTCTTTACATTTCTTCATCCATCTTGGAACTTTTTCATTTGTTACATGCTCTGTCCGAGATATTTTGAGCATTCTTCGGTACTACCATAATTCAAAAGCTTCAATTTTATCGTTCAATGTCCATGGCTCCATACAGGAAAATAGAGAAGATGTAACACCTCAGAAGTCTAATCTTTGTTGTAATGGTTACATTATGGCTCTTGAAAACTCTTTTTATTCTATTGAAGGCAGCTGTTGATCTGGATATGCGTGACTTGATAATAATATACAAATCAAGAAACTTTGAAAAATATCACCAGTAGAAAGTTCATTTTTAGCCTTTGCACAGCCTTAAGACCTAGATCTGGAAGAGAGTATTGAGCTTACATTAACTTGCTAAGTAATTAAAACTACAATTCTTAAACACAAGTTTGTTTAACACACTTGTTTCATTGAGCATGATTTTTGCGAAAATGGACAATGTTTTAGTATACATGGACGATATTATTGTTTTTTCTGACAACCTCACTGAACATTCGAAACACCTCAAATCAGTATTTGAAAAATTAAAAGAACACAACTTGAAAATCCAGCTTCATGAAACAGAATTTTTCAAGCGCGAACTGTTGTACTTAGGTCATATAATTTTAGAAAACGGAACAGAACCAAACCCCATGAAAATAGACGCAGTGAAGAAGTTCCCTTTACCTCGTACTCCTAAAGAAGTTAAAAATTTTTAAGACTTACAGGATATTACCGAAAAATGATTAAAGATTATGCAAAGATAACAAAGCCACTCACCACCGTTTTAGGTAAGGAAAAACAATTCTATCCACACGATAAGGACTTCCAAGCAGCATTTGAGAAATTGAAACTTATGTTACAAAATGGGCCTATACTACAATTGCCTGATTTTTCTCGTCAGTTCATACTCACATGTGACGCGAGCAACTTTGCAATGGGAGCTGTTCTTTCTAAAATATTTGATGGCAAGGACCTACCAATCGCGTTTGCATCCCGTACTCTAAATAAACATGAAGTAAACTTATCAACTATAGAGAAGGAACTACTAGTAATCGTTTATGCCTGCAAACACTTTCGCCCTTACCTGTATGGAAGGAAATTCTTAATTCAAACGGACCACAAACCCTTACAGTGGTTACACAATATTAAGGAATCCAATTCAAAACTGATTGAATTAGTTTTGCTTAGATGGAAACTCTATTTAGAAGAATTTGATTTCGACATTAAATATATGAAAGACCGGATAAATTTCGTGGCCGACAGCTTGTCTCGCATTCCAAGTCACCCTGTTAACATGCTCAACCCCGAACCAGATGATGATTTAGAGGATCTCAGTCAAGTTGTTTTGGACGAGTTTCTTCGAGAATGTGGACATGGAAATCAAGATTCTAATAATGACGATGCCGCAAATATTGGTGTAACAATTCACTGTTAGGATAGTTCAAATAGTGAAGTTGCAATAATGGAAGAAGACAAAATCATGAATGTAGAACATAATCAGTTGATATTAGAAAGAGGTAACGATCCTCCGAAAATTCAGAAAATCTTTGACAAAACAAGATTGACTTTTTACATACTTGACCCATTTGATAAGGAAGAAATCAAGAACAAATGCCTACAATAAATTATACTGAACACAACATACGGTATATATTGTTACAAGAAAGGCGCTCTAGAGCTTGATTATGAAGTGATGTATACAAGTTTTGTTAATATCATAACGGACTCGTTTCAAACAGTCAAAGTGAAACGCTACAAGAAGATCAATGTGGATGTTACTGATGGAGAAGAACAGAGGGACATTGTCGCCAACTACCACCGTGGGAAAACGTGCCATCGAGGAATCAATGAAAGCTACAATCATATTCGGAAAACCTACTACTGGCCATCAATGCTTCGCGATATAATAGCCTACATCAATAAGTGTCAAATTTGATTAAAAGTAAAATATGATAGGGACCCAGTGCAAGTGGAATATAAAGTTGCTCCCATACCACACAAACCTTTTAAAAAATTGCAGATAGACACTTTCCAGTACGATAAGATCAAATTTCTTACAATAATAGATTGCTTTTCTAAATGGTTAGCGGCGTACCCCTTGGAAAGTTTGAATCAAATCGAGATTCAGAAAATCCTTTTAGACTACCTCTCATCTTTTCCAACCCCGCATACAGTGCAAATGGATAATGGACGAGAATTCGATAATATCAGCCTACGAGAATTTTTCAAATTGTATGACATTGAACCATACTATGTGACGCCTGGCCACCCTGATTCGCAAGGACTTCTAGAACGAGCGCATTTCCACCCTCATCAAACTTCTCAAGCTCTTCAATTGGAAAACAAGAATAGGACAACACTTGAAAACATGAAATTAGCCCTGATAGCGTTCAACAACACGCTTAATTCTAATCTAAAACTAACACCCATGGAGATTACATATGGAGTTTCGAAGAATCTCTAATCTAACGTATTAGATTTGGCTAATAAGTTAGTAACAGAGGAACGAACGAATGATTATCTGGATAAGCTGAAAACAATTCACAATTTCGTTAAAGGAAAAATAATAACTGAGAAGGAGACCAGAGCAACAAGAGTAAATCAAGACCGTCAAAAAGAGATTGAAATTCCGGATGAACTGTACATCAAGACGAAGTTCAACAAGAAGAATAAGCCGAAATATTTCAAGGTGAAATATGATAAGAACACCAATCTAGCGACAAATTCAAGAGCGATCCAGAAACGCCCTTTCAATATTCATCCCAATCGCATTAAGCGACCACGTAAAGTGAACAAAACTAATGATAATTCTGTTTCAGATGAACGAACACCTCCGCCGAAGGCGAAACAACCCAAAGATCCGCCCAAGACAAGTGTAAAACTGGCAGACTTCGCCCTCCTGATTGTCAGCCTGGCAGCCCTCAACCTGGCCCCAGTAGACGCATTCAAGACGACTGACCTCTCACGATCAGCAGGAGTCGTACCCATCCGAATCCAGGATGCTTTCATCATCGACGGAGCCTAGACTTACGTGCATAACATCAACATTACAGCTTTACACAATGAACTTTCTAAACTTAGGAATTCAATACAATTGTTAAATAGAAACGAAACCGATAAAACGAAAATTAAATTACATCTCGATCAAGTTACCATAAAATTCGATCATATTTTATTAAATGAATTTCAAATAAAAAGAGGTGTTATAAATGGATTAGGTTCCACTATTTCTTGGTTAACAGGAAATATGGATGCTGACGATAAAGCTAAATATGATGAGATTTTGACAAAAGTGCATTCCAACGAAATTATTTTAGAACACGAGCTTAAAAATTAGGTTTCAATCAACAAAAATCTGGTGTGGTACACTCACCTAACTTTCCTTGCTCTTTGAACTGTATGCCTCATTCTTGAACGAGAATAATTAAGGGGAATAACATAATGACGATTGGCGGCAACATATTTGAAACTACGATTGGACTATATGTGTATATATAATTGTTTTCAGAGTACTTTTTCCTTTGTGTAAATTGTGAAAATCGATGACTTTTTAAAAGTTGTCAAAACAGCTGTTTTATAGATGAAATATCTCGAATATGTTTTCTTTTTATAAACTGCTCTACCTACCTACCTCATGCACGAGAAGGAGTTTACAAAGTTCATTTCTCAAGGATGGGGTGGACCCCCATTAGTTTCACGGGAAAAAGACTCATGCCAGTTGATAGAGCTGATAAATGAGTATAGAGGGTATGAACTTGAAATAAATCGGTCAAATCATTTTTGAGAAAATCGTGGTTTTTTAGTAACTATCCGCCATTTTTCTCAAGAATATTACGGAGCTCCTGCAATTTTCCTAGAAATGAGACTCATGCCAGTTGATAGGGCTTATGAATAGCTATCTATGGTATAAATTTGAAGAAAATCGTTAGAGCCATTTTTGAGAAAATCGTAAAAAACATGGTTTTTTATAGTAATTATCTGCCATTTTTTCCGCCATACCGAATTAAATTTTATTAAATTTCTTATTGTCGGGTCCTCATGGTATAAGAGTATAAGGACCTTAAGTTTAAAATTTCAAGTCAATCGGTTAATTAGGAATGGATTTATCGTGTTCACAGACATACACACATACACACACACACATACACACACACACACACACACACACACACACACACACACACACACACAAAATCATGTTTTTGGACTCAGGGGACCTTGAAAAGTATAGAAAACTTGAAATTAGGGTACCTTAATTTTTTTGGAAAGCAATACTTTCCTTACCTATGGTAATAGGGCAAGGAAAGTAAAAATACTTGAGCTAATCGATTCCAATAAAAATATTGATGACAGATATAATGGCATTAGGCCTGGACTTTAGCCTAGTTATTATAGAATTATTGCACAATACTTCATATAAGTTCCCAACTTCAAGGAACTAATTATAAAATAGCAATATTGTACAATAATAACTCAATTTGGCTCAACTCATCATTATAAAATGTAATGGATTCAGATCTAAGTTAATATTTTAGCATACAGTTGAATTATTAATATAATCAAAAATCCATGAAGGTGAGTTTCTATGAAGTCTATAAAATGCGAACACAATTAATTTGTAACATTAGGCTAATTGGATAATACCGGTACGGAAACGGTAGGTATTCAAGGTTCAAAATTATTTTCATGTTCTTATTTATAAAGATAAACTACAAACTGAACTCAATTGAAATAAAAAATAACAAAGTATTGATAGATTACCTCAAGATCGACTGTTTCATTATTGTTTTCAATTTCAAACCGCAGTTCACACATCATATCAAGTTTGATTACTCGAATCTCACATTCCTCATCACCGATACTGAAGTTGGAATGAGTTAATCTGTCTTGTCAACAATTAAAATCACAATTAAATGCAGAATTTATTTGGCGATACTATTGTAGATGTTAAGAAAATTTTACAACATAAACTCACTACGAAGGGATGAACGAAAGAGAAACGATAAACGACATAACCAAAAAACGCTTGTTGCCGCTTAAATTGTGATCAGCTGAAAGCTGACCGTCTATAATAGTATAAAATTTGACCACCGTAGCAGCACTTTCCAAAGACCATTCCAAGACAATTTCCAAGACAATTCCACAAACAGAAGGAATCTATCTTCTCTGTGTATACTCGTTTTTCAGGAACAGCCCAGAAAGAATTTTTCTCGACGTTTCTATGGGCCGGTTTCCGAGTTCGGGATTTAGCTAAGTCCTAGACTTTAAACAGCTGGAGTCAGAAAATTGGGTTTCCAAAACGGAGCGTAGTTGCAGTCATTGTCATAGTCACGTTTGAATTAATTTCTAAAAACTAGAAAATTGAACACAAAATAAATTAAGAGAAAATAGTTTGAAGTTTCAACTATTTTGAATTATTTAGGAATGTCTAATTTCGTCAAGGAAAAACGTATCCAAATATAGAAATGAGAAAATAAAAACTATGACTACTGTTATAAAAGCTGCGACTACGCCCCATTTTGGATTATAGTGAGGTCCACTTTATAATGGCAGTGGATAAAGATAGAAGAAGAGCGTTGCATGTTCTCTGTCTTAATTAATTATATTTCTAAATTGTTAAAAACAGATTTGGCATTGTTGCGGAGCTAGAAAAGGATAGTACTACCTGTTTTTTCGAATGATAAATAAAGTTTGCAACATCAAAGTTAATCGATTACTGTCATTATAACGTGGACCTCACTATAGTTATTTGTGCAACTAGTGCGCAAAGTGACAGTTTGCTGCACTGAAAGAAACGTTTACACACGAGCCGTAGGCGAGGGCGGAATGGCTTTTTCTTGAGTGCAGCCACAAAGTGGAAGGAATCTGTGGTGCAGCAGAGGAACTTTGTGCACTAAGTTATTTCACAAAAAAATTTTCCTACAGTTACCATTGAATATGAAAAGTGGTTGATTATGGGTAAAATGATGGCTGAAATCTATCAAATGTTTGTCTGTATAATTTTGTTATTAATAACAACTTTAATTTATTTTAAACTTGATAATCCAATTGAAAATTAATAATCGATAATTTATTCAAATTAGAAATTAAATTAATCCAATTAATTTGAAAATTTGAATAGTTTTGAGTAAATCTTAATTTCTAAATAATTTTTCATTTTTTATGATTGAAAAAAATATTATTTGAAATAATGAATAATATTCAAATGAAAAATTTAATGAGTTCTCATTTTTATTTATTTGAAAATCAGAAATAATATAGATAGAACAAATTCACATTCAAAATACATGGCAACAATGTCAACAGCTGATTGGGATGGAAGGAGGATGGAAGGATAGGGACGGCAGCCAATGGGCCACTGTGCCCTGGGAGGGTGAGAGGATAGGGACGCCAGCCAACGGGCCGCTGTGCCCTGGGAGAATGGAAGGTTGGGGACGGCAGCCAATGGGCCACTGTGCCCTGGGAGGGTGAGAGGATAGGGACGGCAACCAACAGGCCGCTGTGCCCTGAGAGGATGGAAGGTTAGGGACGGCAGCCAACGGGCTGCTGTGCCCTGGTGGGATGGAAGGTTAGGGACGGCAGCCAACAGGCCGCTGTGCCCTGGGAGGATGGAAGGTTAGGGACGGCAGCCAACAGGCCACTGTGCCCTGGGAGGATGGAAGGTTAGGGATGGCAGCCAACAGGCCGCTGTGCCCTGGGAGGGTGAGAGGATAGGGATGGCAGCCAACGGGCCGCTGTGCCCTGGGAGGATGGAAGGTTAGAGACGTATGGCAGCCAACAGGCCACTGTACAAGAGAGGAAGGTTGGGAGTGGAAAGCTGTGGTCTGGGGCTCGTCCGGCATTTAAATACTCTCCCAAAGTGGAGGGGATGGAGATGTGCCGCCGCCAGAGGCAGTAAGAATTCTCCCGATGCGCGGAAGATGGTGCGCCATCGGTACCCTCTTTAACTCCGCGGTCAGATAGCTTGCTGATAGCCAAGCGTCTTTCGATTGTCACGATGTGTATCTTAACTAATGAGGGGAATTGAGTTTAGGGCTTGTTATAAGATGCTCGGTTATCTCTGATGGAATCACAGAGGTCAACAAGCAGCCTAGCCGCTGGGCTACCACTCAGCGGTGATGCGCATCCTTACTCCCCTCCATCTCGGCCACTGAGGGAGGCTCGTAAAAGGCTGGTAGGCAGGCAGTCTAGTTCGGGTGTCCAGTGTGAGCGGTCGACAGAGAGAGTGAAGAAAGCAGCGCGCAGCTAGCAACATAGTACATCTCATGCTTTGAGTGTACTCCGAATCCTTCGACGACCGGGAGTTGTGTCTGAGGTTAAAGGTGGTTAATCTCAGACACTGGAAGTTCACTACATCTCCAGTGCTCACGTATCCTCACTTTGAACTTCCATTCACACTCCAGACAGATGCCTTGGAGTATGGATTAGGATCTGTGCTTACTCAGGAGGTCGACAGAGAGAAGGAGGTCGACAGAGAGAAGGAGGTCATCGCCTATGCAAGCAGAGGGCTCAAAGTGCCGAACTGAGGTATTCCACCACCGAGAAGGAGTGCCTGGCTGTGATTTTCGCTTTGAGAAAATTCAAGCCGTATATAGAGGGGTACGAGACTACAGTGATCACAGATCACCAGGCTCTAAAGTGGCTTAGAGCTATCCCGAACCCGACAGGAAGGCTAGCAAGATGGGCCTTAGAAATGCAGCAGTACAACTTGGTCATCAAATACTGACGAGGAAAGCTCAATGTGGTCCCTGATGCTCTCTCACGAGCATTGCCAGGAGGCGACGTACTGGCCAATCCACAGGAAGTCCAAAAGGAACCCACAGGAGCGGTGGCCGCCATCGTCATGGAAGACAACAGATGGATAAGGAGGATGAAGAGCAATCTACTCCATCATCCAGAGAAGTATCCCGACTATATAGTGAGGGGTGAGGCCTTATATTGACATATATGGGCCCATCAGCAGCCTCCTGATGCACCAGAGAGTGATGGCTGGAAGCTGTGTATTCCGAGAGGTGCAAGGGCTGAAATACTTCAACAAAGCCACGATGCACTGACAGCGGGCCATCAAGGAGTGTTCCGGACTTATCACAGGATAGCCTGTCGCTACTACTGGCCAGGCTTGTATGCAGACGTCGCGAAGTATGTGCGGTGCTGTGAGACCTGTATGAAGCATAAAGTGGAGCAGCGGCCTCCATACGGGCAGATGAATAGCCAGAGGAGGGTGGTGCGACCCTGGGAAACTATTAGCACCAACATTGTGGGCCCATTACCTCGCTCGAAGAGAGGGAATAAATACCTGGTGGTATTTCAGGACCAGTTCACGAAGTGGACAGAAGCTCGGCTGCTAGCTCAGGCAGTCAGCAATGCCTTAGCGCGGGCTTTGAGAGAGCTAGTCGTCACCAAGTTTGGGGTGCCGAAGCTGCTAATATGTGATAATGGAACACAGTATACCAGTAGACTTTTTAAGTCATACTGTAAAGATAATGGCATTACATTATTCTACACTCCACCTTATACCACGAGCTGTAAACCCTAAAAGGGTTAATAGAGTCCTGAAGACTATGATACAGCTCTATGTGGGCGAACACCATGCTGATTGGGATCGTTATGTGGAGGAGTTTTGTTTTGCCATGAATACAGCAGTACACGTCGGTACTAAGTATACTCCTGCTTTCCTCAACTTCGGAAGGGAATTGAGAGCACCAGGAGATGCTTGCTGCGAGGAGGAAGGTGATCCCCGACAGGAGGATGGAGGCACGAGTCGAGCAGCCCAGCTGAAAAGTACTGAAGCATGCGCAGAAACTCGTTTTAGATAATCTAAACGAGGCCTATAATAATACCAGGAGGTATTATAATCTTAGGCGAAGACCGCTGGAACTAAGGACGGGCCAGTTGGTGTATAAGAGGGATTATCATCTCTCATCCGGAGTGAGCCATTTTGCGGCTAAGCTAGCTCCGAAATTTTCTGGGCCCTATGAGGTAGAGAAAATGTTGAGCGCTTCTGTAGTGTTATTAAAAGGAGCTGCCGGTAAAAGGCTAGGGAAAGCCTTTGCGAAAACTCCGAGATCGATCCGGACCCCAGGAAGACACCCGGTGCCCGAGGATTGGGACTTAGTGATCAGAAGAGAAGTCCGGTGCACGGGCTCCTGCAGCTTGCTGATTTGCTCCGGAATCGCAAGAGGACCTCGAGAAAGGCTAGGGAAGGCCTTTTCGACGACCCCTAGTTCAATCCGGACCCCGGAAATCACCCGGTTCCCGAGAATAGTGACCCGGTAACCGACTTCAGTAAATAGTTCCAAACGTTATTCCCGTCACAGAGACCTCCTTCACTGCAGACACCGCAGCGTTCCTACTCCTCTCACTCCACGCTCAACCCTGTTTGGCAGTGCGAAAGCAAGGCCCCTCTTACCTAAAAGAGGGAAACATTTCTCTAAAGTACTCAAGGCTCTGTTTCAACCCCCAACTCGAACGAGGGTGGTTGGCGGACACCCCACCAAGACTCCTGTCCCCTGCTGCGGCCCACCCCAGACGCTGACTAAGTCTACCCAGCCCAGAGCGACACTGGGAATTCTGGTAGAAGAAGGTGTGGGCAAAAATCTACTCAGACAATAATATTATTAATTATTTTCTCGTCACAATTTTATTTTGTGACAGGGTATGAATTTGAAAAAAAAATTGTTAGAGCCATTTTTGAGAAAATCATGAAAAACATGGTTTTTTGGTAACTACCATTTTTCTCAAGAATATTAGGCCTACAGAGCTCCTGAAATTTTCCCAGAAATGAGACTCATGTCAGTTGATAGATCTGATAAATAGCTATCCTTGGTATAAATTTGAAGAAAATCATTAAAGCCGTTTTCGAGAAAACCATGAAAAACATGGTTTTTTAGTCATTTTCCGCCATTTTTCTCAAGAATATTACGGAGCTCCTAAAATTTTCCCTGAAATAAAACTAATGCCAGTTGATAGGGCTTATAAATAGCTATCCATGGTATGAATTTGAAGAGAATCGTTAAAGCCTTTCTTAAGAGAAAACCGTGAAAAACATGGTTTTTTAGTAATTATCTGCCATTTTTTCCGCCATCTTGGATTGAATTTTATTGAATTTCTTATTGTCGGATCCTCATGGTATAAGGACCTTGGGTTTAAAATTTCAAGTCAATCGGTTGATTGGGAATTGAGTTATTGTGTTCACAGACAGACAGACACACACACACACGCACACACACACACACCCAAAAATCATGTTTTTGGACTCAGGGGGCCTTGAAACGTCTAGAAAACTGGAAATTGGGGTACCTTAATTTTTTTTGGAAAGCAATACTTTCCTTACCTATGGTAGTAGGGCAAGGAAAGTAAAAATCTGGTGTGGTACACTCACACAACTTTCCTTGCTCATTGAACTGGGAGCCTCATTCTTAAACGACAATAATTTAGAGAAATAACATAATGACGATTGGCGGCAATATAATTATTTGAAACTACAATCAGACTACTGTATATGTGTATATATAATTGTTTTAAGAGTACTTTTTCCTTTGTGTAAATTGTGAAATCCGATGATTTTTTCTAAAGTCGTCAAAACAGCTGTTCTACAGATGAAATATCTTGACTATGACTGTGTACTTTTTATAAACTGCTCTACCTACCTACCTCATGCACGAGAAGGAGGTTACAAAGTCCATTTCTCAAGGATGGGGTGAACCCCCCATTAGTTTCTCAGAAAGGAGACTCATGCCAGTTGATGGAGCTGATAAATAACTATACAGAGTATGAATTTGAAATAAATAAGTCGAGTAATTTTTGAGAAAATCATGAAAAACATGGTTTTTCAGTAATTATCCGCCATTTTTCTCGAGAATATTACGCAGCTCCTGCAATTTTCCTAGAAATGAGACTCATGTGAGTTGATAGGGCTTATAAATAGCTATTCATGGTATAAATTTGAAGAAAATTGTAACAGCCGTTTTTGAGAAAACCGTGAAAAACATGGTTTTTTAGTAATTATCCGCCATTTTTCTCGAGAATATTATGCAGCTCCTGCAATTTTCCCAGAAATGATACTCATGTCAGTTGATAGGGCTTATAAATAGCTATCCATGGTATAAATTTGAAGAAAATCGTTAGAGCCGTTTTCGAGAAAACCGTGAAAAACATGGTTTTTTAGTAATTATCCGCCATTTTTCTCGAGAATATTACTCGAGAAAGCTTCGAACATAAAATAAACACTAATCATAGAGAAACAGTAAGAAAAAGTATTTCAGATTTGGCTGAAATTTTTATCATAGATTAAGCTTTACCTGAGAAATGTCAGAACCAAATTTGACACCCCCAGCTATTATACAGAGTGAGTTAGGCTAGCTTCACACGCATTCGGTTTCGGTTCGTTACCTAAAACTAATGAGGTTTTCATACATGTCAGTTTTTAATTCGTACGATTCTAATTAGGTATTTTCTTCTCAAACACAGCTGTGTTTGGATTTTCACAGTCCATGCTGGTATATTTAAAAATAACAGCTGGTGTTAAATTGTATAATGTTATGCCGGGTCCAGACGCTCAAGTTCACCATCAGTCTTTTGCTCAAGCAAAAGTCGGATCGTTTGGTTCAAGAAAAATATTGCGTCCACACACATCGCTCTTATGTCGTCCGTTTTCCTATTTACCGCAGCTCCACTGCGTTGATATTTCACAATGTTCATCAATTCTTTTCGATAGATTATACAAATAGAGTTTATTTTTCTTGCTACAAAGTCCCAAGTAGCAGTGGGGCCAATCTCCTTGAATTTATTCACTAGTATGTCATAAGCGTTTCTCTTTCTATCTCTATCACTATACTCTTTCCATCAAACCATCCGTCTTTTGCCTATCCATCAAAACCTGAATCGCGTAAAATGGAGATAGATAAATTGTGATTTCAGATTCGGATTCAGCGCTCGACATCTTATTATAAATCATGATAGTAAATCATAATATCAACATCAAATTCTGAGTATCATGAGAATCAAAAAAGGGTGATGGCGTTATATACAATCAATAAAAAACTTGCTTATTTTCAAGTACTCGAGAGGCATTTTATTAATTTGAGGGCACTGAATCCGAATCTGAAATCACAATTTCTCTATCTCCATTTTTACACAATTTAGGTTTTGGTGGATAGGCAAAAAACGGATGGTTTGATGGAAAAATATTCCCGGCCGATACATTTTAAGTTTGACAACTTAAGCTTGAACTTCCCCTGTGGGCTGGGGGAGCTTTGAGTCGAACATCAGACTCAAGAATCTGTTGAAGCCAGAATTTACCCTCAGTATCCCTGCTTGTCGTAGGAGGCGACTAAAAGGGGTCCCCTTTCCAAAGCCCTTCATCCAAAACCCTTCTTCTCCTTCTTAGTTTGCTTTGGATCTGTTAATTTCTAGAATGACACATTTTCCATTGACTTAGCTTTGTGCCATTCTTTCTTTCTTACCTTTTCCATCTGTCGGCCTTCCTTGGCCATTCACTCTTCCTTCTTTCTTTCTTCCTTTCCCTCTTTCTTGTTTCAGGCCAACCCAAGGTGTTATGTGGACCGTGCTGATGGGTGGATGGTACCAGGCCTTCTATACATGGTGTCACTAACGGTGCCTGCAGGATACCAGGCGCCCTCCTGCAGTACATAGCCTTGCCTATACATACAGGGCTCTGTCCAGGTTGACTGTACTTCCCTAGCTGCTCGTGGGAATCACATGGACAAAGAAAAACTACAAAACCGAGATTTGATCATGATATGGATGAGGTAAGCACTATCACACCATCCCAATTGAAGGAGGAGGATGAGCTCCTCAAAAGTCCAGAGAAACAAGAACCCTCACAAATGCTCGAGGATGCAATACAGCAACTGAGCGGTTTGCGGGTGAAGAGATCAAATCTCATCAATGCTCAAAGAAGGGCGGCCATTCAGGCTAAACTTCATGAGAGGGACGAGGCTTTTGACCCTGCAAAGTTTCGCAGGGCCAAAAAGAAAAAACCTAAGAGACCAGAGCGGGGAGAAACTCCAGGCAAAAATGTGGGTCATGAAGCTGGGTCAAGGGCGGCCAAGCGCCCTAGAGGTGAATTGGCGACCCCTCCCGCAGCGGAAGGACCTACAAAAAAGGTCAGGAGTGGAACTCACGCAGGTCACGAGGACCAAACCCTGAATCTAGAGACTTCCAATAGAGGAGCCACTTCTGCCACCAAAATGGCTATTGTCTTGGAAGGCTATCCTGAGGCTAAGCTTTCAGCAGAGCAAGGAGAAGTCATTCAAGAAACCACCATAGATGAGCTCCTACCCCTTGAGGATGGATGCATTCCATCGTTTGCAGGCACCTACATGGAGAAGGGTGCCTTGATCATATCCTGCATCGACGATGCTACTAAGCATTGGCTGGAGGAACTCATCCAATGAAACTCATTGTCGGTCTGAGAAAAGAAATCTTAATGTCAGTGAGGGTATTCTTTAGAGCTCATCTGTTGCTTCTGAAGAAAACTCCAGAAAAGATCATTGAGATGCTCGACAAGCAAAACCCCACCTTGAACGTGAATGAGTGAAATGTCCTGCCAGCCAAGCTGGACCCAAAAGGTTATGGATTTGTCTGTTTCCTGGATGAGGCCTGCTTTAGTGCTGTCAGGTCAGCCAACTCTAGAGCTAACCTAGGACTCTGGCAGGTTTCAATTATCTCAACACCAGTTAAGGATAATGCCCAGGGTCCTTCAAATCAATCTCCACCACAGTAAAGCAGCATCTGCTGCTTTTTGCCAGTTCTTCCTCAGAGAGGGATTTGACCTGGCACTGATCCAAGAACCATGGCTTCACCGAGGAAGAGTTGCAGGCCTGGGCGATACCAAGGGTAGGTTGATATACTGTACCTCTCTCAAGAATGTCAGAACCTGCATACTTGTGAGAAAGGGTATGGACTGCCTAACTCTTAATGAATTCGGTTCCAGAGATCTTACTGTGATCTCATTAACCTGGAGCTATGAGGGCAGGAAATGGAGCACAACTGTATGCTCAGCCTACTTGCCCTACGACTCTGGAGATCCTCCTCCATCAAGAGAACTGGAACTCCTGGTGGAGTCATCTTGTACTGGCAGTCAACAACTCCTTGTAGGTTGTGATGCCAATGCTCACCACATAACTGGATGGGACAGCTCAGATACAAACCCACGAGGTGAGGCTCTTTTTCAGTTCCTCATATCCAAGAATCTTTATGTCTGTAATGTTGGAAACTGTCCGACGTTCGTTACATGAAACCGGAGTGAGGTTATTGACATTACATTCTGATCAGAAGGACTCCTAAGGGTCATTGACAACTGGCACGTAAGTTTGAGGCCTCTCTGTCTGATCACAGGTATGTCATCTGTTTTGACATGCAAAGCGAGGGTGGCTCTTCCTGCTATTGGAATCCGAGGAAAACAGATTGGTCACTCTATAAGTCTGACCTTCTGTCTCAACTTGGGTCACTGGGCAGGAGGGTTACCTGCTTTGCAGACATTGATGAGATTGCTTCTGACCTTCAGAATGCAATCATGAGTTGCTTTCAGGACAGTTGCCCATTGCAGCAGGGAAAGAGTCACACCAATACTAAGTGGTGGACTGCTGACCTTGACCGCAAAAGGGCGGCCATAAGGAAGCTTCATAACAATTGCAAACAGAGCCGTATTTGGGAGCCATACCACAGGACACTCACAGAATACAGCCTTGCAATCAAAAAAGCTAAAGAAAACTCTTGGAGACAATTTACACAAGAGGTAAACAGTCTCAGCACAGCAGCGAGACTGCAGCATGTTTTAGCTTCAAGCCCAATTGGCCTCTTGGGAACTCTTAGGTCACCAGGGGGACAATATACCACTGGAATTGATGAAAGTCTCAAACTTCTTCTTGAGACTCACTTTCCAGATTGTACCTTCGAGAGTGAGTTCTCAGGCAGGTCTGGCAACAGCAAAATAAGCTCATGGCCAAGAGCTGATCGTGGAAGCTGGACTTTAGCCAGGCGAATTGTCACACTCTCCAAAGTCTCCATATCCAAGTTTGGCCCCTTCAAATCTCCTGAGGGGGATGGTATAATACCAGCTATGCTGCAGCAAGGACCAGAAGCTCTACTAGTTCTCTTGTGTGAACTTTTTAGAGCAAGTCTGGCCTATGGGTACATCCCTCAAGCCTGGTGCCTCAGTAGAGTGGTCTTCATTCCAAAGAGAGGAAGAGCAGACTACTCGACTGCAAAATCATTTCATCCCATCAATCTCACATCGTTTCTCTTGAAGACGCTGGAAAGACTGGTGGAAAGACATCTAAGGAAGGGAGTGCTTTCAGACACTCCCCTCCACAGGGATCAGCATGCTTATCAGCCTGGCAAGTCCTGTGAAACAGCCCTGCATCAGCTTGTGAGCAGGGTGGAGGACAGCCTTGCTGCCAGGGAGATTGCTCTGTGTGCCTTCATGGACATTGAGGGCGCATTTGACAATGTCACAAGGTCATGGTCCAAGCGGACCATGGCTGATCTTCAAGGTGAGTCAATGGTGATTGCGCCTGCGAGGGGCTGTCCACAGGTAGGTGTGCTTTCACCTCTTCTTTGGAACCTTGTGGTCGATGGTCTCCTTAATGAACTCACAAGTAAAGGTGTCTTTGTACAGGGCTATGCTGGTGACATAGTCCTCATGGTACAGGGAAAGTTCACCAACATTGTTGCTGACATCATGAACGTCAACCTCAAAACTGTTAATGACTGGTGTCTTGGAGAGGGACTAAGTATAAATCCCTCGAAGACTGCAGTCATTCCATTTACAAGGAAAAAGATCCTGGAGTCTCTCTCCAGGTTGAAACTTGGATTTACACGGCTTGAAGTATCAAGTACAGTCAAATATTTAGGGCTGACCATTGAATCAAAGCTGACTTGGAACAATCATTTAAACAATACTCTGCATAAAGCTAAATGGGCGCTTATGACGACCAGAAGATTTGCAGGCTCCATGTGGGGGATAAAGCCTCACATAGCACTGTGGCTGTACAAGGCAGTAATAAGGCCTCAGGTAACTCATGGATCCCTAGTCTGGTGGACAAAGGTCAACCAGGTTACAGCCACAGCCAAACAAACAAGTCTACAAAGGATGGGCACACTTCTAGTCACTGCAGCTTTCATGAGCAGCCCGTCACCAACTCTTGAAGTTGCTCTTGGCTTACTGCCATTAAACATTTTTACTATGGCAGAGGCACGGAAATCAGCCTATCGACTGAAAGTTGCAGGCCAATGGAGAGAAGGCCTGTCTGGAACAGGCCACTGCACAATCGCCAAAGCTGTTGCTCACAGCCCTGTGCTTGAGATGATGTCAGATGTCATGAGCACGGAGTTGGTTTTTACTAGACCTTTCTCTGTTAAATTCTGCTCTAGAGAGGAGTGGAAGGAGGTCTGAGGGAGGGCCCTATCCCAAAAGAGGCAGCCTTGTCTGGTACACAGACGGTTCTCTCATTGATGGGAAATCTGGCTACAGGGTGTACATTGATTCACCTAGAACACAAGTCTATGCAAGTCTGGGACAACACTGCACCATCTTTCTGGTAGAGATTTGGGGCATCATGGCTTGTGCCAACATGCAACAAGTACATGGTATGAATCTGGAAAGAGTCGATACATGTAATGATTTGGGTGTAATCTTTGATAGCTGTCTCAGGTTCTCAGTGCACATGGACCATAGCATAGCTAGAGCCAATAAAATGCTAGGTTTTGTTATGAGGAATACAGCTAACTTCAATAACCTTGATGCAATATGTACTGTTTATGTGTCATTGGTCCGGAGTGTGTTGGAATATTGCTCTGTGATTTGGAACCCTTATACTGATTTGTGTACTCATGGTCTTGAGGTAGTTCAGAATAAGTTTTTGAGGTTTCTCTATTACAAGCGCTTCGGCCAATCCTGTCCTTTGGGTTTTCCTACAGACCGTTTGAGAAGTACCTTTCACTTTGTATCATTGAGATTACAACGGGAGAGAGACTCATTGATTTTCGTGCATGGTCTGTTAAGGGGTCGATTTCTTCTCCTTCGCTGCTCTCATTGATCAGGTTCCATGTTCCTGTGTTCAATTCCAGAGATCATCCCACCTTTGATATTATCAGATGTAGAACGGTCAGTGGTTACAATGCTCCCCTGTTTAGGTCTCTTCGATTATACAATAGGCTTAATAATGCATTAGATTTTTTTATTCAGACAGTGTGTTCAGGCGGGACTTGAATAAGATTTATGTTTGTTGAGTTTGTCTTTTTTTTTCTTTCCTATGTTTTACATAATTTATTAGTGTTTTTATTTATAAGTTTCATATTTGCAAAGTTTCCATAATTCTCTTTTCTTTATTTCTTTTTTCTTTTCTTCTTGAATTTTTCAGTATTAGTTACATACTTAGTTCTTCTTCTTTTATCTGTTATACTATAAGTTTCATATTTGCAAGGTTTTCTATTTTTTTTTTGTATTTTGTTTTTTCTAAAACTCAATAGTATATAAGTTAAGTTATTCTATTTTCATTTTAATGTATTGTATTTTCAAATTGTATTATGCTCAATGTGTGTTATGAGGGCAATAATGGGATTCAGTTCCTGGTGCCCTCAAATATGTAAATTTTCAAATAAATTTTTTTTTTTCAAACATAGGCATTGCCAGGCGCTACTGCAATAAGCATATAGAAATCCTGTCAGACTGTCAGGCAGCCCTCAAGGCTCTTGACTCAAATGAAATCAAGTCCAAATTTGTGTGGGAATGCCACAAAACGCTTAGCAGGCTTGCAACGTTCAACTCTGTGCATCTTGGTTGGGTACCTGGCCATGTAGGCATAGGAGGTAATGAGCATGCAGATGAGCTTGCTAAGCGGGGTTCAAGTATGCCATTCCTTGGTCCAGAGCCGGGCTGTGGCATAAGTAAAACAACTGCCTTCCACACAATAAATAAATGGTCCAGGGGCTTACACCACCAGCAATTACAGGGTCACCCTGGTCAAGCACTCGGCAAAAGACTGCTGGCAGACGCAAGCCCTCGCTTCACGAGGTGGCTGGTGAGTCTGGGTAGAGGTCAGGTCAAACAGGTGATTGCCCTGATAACTGGACATGACCACTTCAGGAAACATCTCCACACAATTGGACTCAGAAATGAAAGCCAGATGTGTAGGCTTTGTAATCAGTGTGAAGAGACTGCTAAGTATATCGTACTGGATTGCAAAAGTCTTGGAGCTAGAAGAAGGGCTCTGTTTGGCTGTAAGCAACCAGGTGAGGAATGGGATGTTGGTATAGGGAAGAAACTCCTGGATCTTGTAAAGGACACGGGAGTTGGTTTGCCTAACTAACATACTTTTGGGACACACAATAAGCTTCGGTTGACGTGTGAGGTTCTTTGAATCTTTGAATCCGTCCCTTCAAAACATAAACTTGAACACCCATCCATTTTACCGTCCAGATGCAACGACTTACATGCTCCGACTTTTGCTTGAGCAAAAGACTGAAGCTAAACTTTAGCGTCTGGACCGGGCTTAAAACAACAAAATTTTTAAGTTCATTAAAAATTGTGAATTATTTGAATTGTTTCTTTCTAATTACGTTAATTTTGGATGTTCAGTGAGATCATTTTCTTAAATTGAAAATTTGTTCCTTGTTTTGACACATGGTATATAAACTTCATCTCTTCTCTCCATTGATGAAATCATGTAATATTCGTTGAAAAATTAAAATTCTCCCTGAGTTTTAATTTATCTTTCATATTTTTTTTAGAAAACTATTCATTGAGAAAATAATGTTCCTGTGAACTAACAGAAATTAATTGACCATATGATTTGACTTGGAAAATTTTGAAACAGATAATCACGATATCAGGTTAAAATAAAAACAAAAAAGGCAAGCGTGTGTAAAAGACTTTCTTCCTGTTCCCCTAGCAATGAATATGATGAAACCTATTCGTGTCGAGGGGGCGTTCGGTGCTATGCGGTTGCTATTCGGTACCGAATTCAAACCGAATCATCGTTTCACACTTATCGGAATTTGCCGAAAACGAAACGAACCGAAAGTAGCCTCTTGCTAGCAGCGAATTGAAGCCTGATGGAATTTATTAGAGTCAAGTGGGCGTTCGGTTCTATGCGGTTTCTATTCGGTACCGAATTCAAACCGAATTACCGTTTCACACTTATCGGAATTTGCCGAAAACGAAACGAACCGAATGAGTGTGAAACTGGCCTTATGCAGGTTCGAACATAAAATTTGCAAATTTTCAAACATCCATATTTCCTGAACGGTAGCGAATTTTGCAAATCTGATTCCAGATTCGTGTTCCTCACATCAAAGAGCAAGTTTGAGCTATTTTTATTTTCACAAAAAAAATGAGAAAAGCCATGGAAAATCATCGTGAAACAGTGAATCTGATTCCAGATGGATTTCTGCAAAAATGGTGAAAAATTAAATTCCTTAAACTCTCAGGAATGTTGGTACTTGACGAGAGGAACAATAATATCTTATCACATTGACGAAATTCACTGCAATTCTTGAGTTATAAGCATTTGAAGATGAGTGATTTTTCTGTTCTGAAAGTGAAAGATTTCATGTTTCAGTGAATAACTTACCCTATACTGTACGGATACATCTCATATTATAATATATAATAATAGAATATATATATTCCTGATATATTATTCATTCCTTTTAACAATAAAATTCCTCTGATCTTAAAATAGGTTACATGAGATCCTGGAAATCCAATAAGTAACAAAGGCATTTTGTGATTACAATGTTTTAATGAAATCGTTACTAAAACTGGTCAATTTATTATAATGAACAAAGAACTTACACTTTCAATTCATAATTTTCACTTCCATAGAGTGAATGTTGAGCACACAGGCGTAGGAGTAATTTGAACTCATATAGAATTTCTTTGTTATTAAGTAATTTTAACTCACATACAATTTCTTGAAAAATTACATCACTCTACAGGATTATCTCTCAGGAATATTAGACATGATTTTTCCTGGATTATAAAGGTAAATTTGGTAAATAAATCACTTTTAAAACATAAATTTGAATGAAGATACATTTTGTAAATAGAATAATATTAAAAATCTACATATTATAATTTGGTGAATAAATTACTTTTAAAACATAAATTTAAATGAAGATAAATATTGTAAATAAATTTTAATTTTTGAAACTCTGTATATTATAATTTTGTATAGTAAATTCAACTATGCAATATCAACTGGTTTGTTCGTAAACTGACAAGACAAAATTAAAATGCTTCAAGACCTACTCCAGGTAGCCTTTCTGTTTCTCCCTGTACATATTAAAGCAATTTGAATAATTTTCTACAAAGGGGAGGAGCAGATAAAAAATGAACAACTTCTTAACAGACGGAAGGGCAGGAGGCATTGGCAACTTCTCTCCACTCGAGAGGAAGTTTATTTCTTTTTATTTTTATTAGTAGCGCCACGGGGAGGAGTCACTGGACGCCCAACATTCAAACCACCGTAAGTGAATTTCCTCTTGTCAGCAGGCTGTAAAAAACAAAACAGAAGTTACTGATTATCAAGCACTGGTTGGAACAAGTATACAAACTATTTCAGAATGCTTCACCACAAAAATTTAAAAAGTTAATTTGATGATATCTAAAGAAAACCCCGAAAAACTAAACAACTGTATTGAAAAACAAAATTCAAAGTGACGCTGATCCACTTTTTCAATATATTTTATGTCACGTGCTTCAAAACCTACTGCAGATAGCATTTCTGTTTCTCCCTGTAAGTATCAAGAAACACTACATCCATTAATACGCATGTATGGATTTACCATACAATGGAAACTCGATATAGTACATCTCAAGGGACCGCCCCAATCATCGAGGTTCCACTGTAATATCTATTTAGCACGTACTATTTTGATCGAATATTGTGAATTTCTCTTTCATATAATGAACTTGGACGAAGACGATCCAGGTTTAAATGAAAAAAATCTATAAATACTCACCAGAAAAATCAATGCTGTTTTCTATTTTCTGTTTTCATTTATTCTTGAGTATATATTAATGTGTTTACGTACGTGAATATTCTTTTGTATTTTATAATTTGTTGAAAAATAACTTATTAACAATAGAAAAGTAAAAAAGTCTTTGAACGTGGTATTGAACTTGAAACGATAACTTTGAAATTCATATCGAACTAGAAACTATAACTTTAAACATGTTATGAGCTTGATCACGATGAACTTGATTCACAGATTGGAGAGGATTCATTGATTGGAAGATGAACTTGATTCACAGATTGGAGAGGATTGATTGGAAGATGAACTTGATTCGCAGATTGGAGAGGATTGATTGGAAGATGAACTGATTCGCAGATTGGAGAGATTGATTGGAAGATGACTTGATTCGCAGATTGAGAGGATTGATTGGAAGATGAACTGATTCGCAGATTGGAGAGGATTGATTGGAAGATGAACTTGATTCGCAGATTGGAGAGGATTGATTGGAAGATGAACTTGATTCGCAGATTGGAGAGGATTGATTGGAAGATGAACTTGATTCGCAGATTGGAGAGGATTGATTGGAAGATGAACTTGATTCGCAGATTGGAGAGGATTGATTGGAAGATGAACTTGATTCGCAGATTGGAGAGGATTGATTGGAAGAGAACTTGATTCGCAGATTGGAGAGGATGATTGGAAGATGACTTGATTCGCAGATTGGAGAGGATTGATTGGAAGATGAACTTGATTCGCAGATTGGAGAGGATTGATGGAAGATGAACTTGATTCGCAGATTGGAGAGGATTGATTGGAAGATGAACTTGATTCGCAGATTGGAGAGGATTGATTGGAAGATGAACTTGATTCGCAGATTGGAGAGGATTGATTGGAAGATGAACTTGATTCGCAGATTGGAGAGGATTGATTGGAAGATGAACTTGATTCGCAGATTGGAGAGGATTGATTGGAAGATGAACTTGATTCGCAGATTGGAGAGGATTCATTGATTGGAAGAGGAGTTCTGATAATACCCTGGAAACAGGTAAATGAACAGGATTATTAGGAGAAGATTATAAAGAGTATTTTACTCAAACAGGGTTGCCATAGATATTTGATACTATTTTTCCTGACGAATCTGAGCGATTGTTCCTAACTTTTTGAACTGTTGGGGGGTATCACGAATGAAGATAAAAATTTTATGTTTTACTTTAATGCAATTCGCTCACAGTTTTATTTGTAAAAAAAGCAAAGTGCTAAATTTTCAACAATTGAAAACAAATGACACAGCAGCAATGAAAAACAAGAAACATACATTAACTAAATTATAAATATTTAATTAACGTGCATGGTATATAAAAGAAAAAAAGTCAGTTAATAGATCTTATTTGACGGCAGGATATGAATTGATATCCTGCAACTTGCTCTAGTATGAAATGGCTTCTGCATTATCAGTCTTAATTTTCCTGACGTCTAAATTTTCGTCTCAATTATCACTCCTTTTGCGGAAATCGAAAAATGAGAAGATTGGATTTTCCACTACAAGTTTTCTTGACTTGTGGCATTTTTTTTTATTACGGATGATGCCCATAAAATCGTTTTGCATGAGCGTGGATAATGGAGAAAGCGTGGGTGATTTGATGAGATGATCATACGTCCATGCCACCGGCGGGATTCGAACCCACAAACCAGGCGGTGCTAGCAGACTGAAGTTTGTACTCTTAGACCACTAGACCAACCCGGCCGGCTTATCTTGATTTCAAGTATTTTTTGAAACATTTACCTGTTTTTTCCTCACCAAAACCCTGACTTTACTGACTATTATCCCCTTTACTGACTACGGCAACCCTGTTAAAAAATCAAAAAATCAAAAAATGTGAGAAACTATGACAAAACATTCAGGCATTCAAGCTAAATGAACCCAGCAGTGGTGAGAAGCTTCTAACTAAAACACCACAGCTGATATGGGGTGCACAAACACAAAAGTAACTTCCTTCGACTTTGTAAAATTTATATTTTTTTTCAGAAGTAGGAGACTTTGAAAAAATTCACACTTATTGTATCAATTGTTATAAAAAAATTTCATAGCCAATGCCAGCTAATTCAATAAAGCAAGGAACATAATAGTTTGTTGGTGTGGACTTTTTGAATATCGGATTTACATCCACAACACCATTCTAATTTGAATATATTCATTTCAAATTAGTTCATATTCATTGATAGTTAATAATGGACTACCCTAAATTGTGTATACATTGATCTATCCAGTAAGTTGAGTACAGACTTATGCGCCTCGAACACGCGCATTTCATTCTTCGTTAGCTGATGCTATGCTTTTTATATGTGTATCTTACTGTTTCTGTACAAATACGTATAATTATAATAAGTTGAACATCAGCTGATTATGAAAAAAAATCAAGGTATTGATCTACTAAAAGCACTGAGAACCAATGCTGCTAGACTCTTATATAACTGATAGAAAGGTACCTTTAGCAACTACTTCTATAAATTAATGTATAAAAGCTACTCACCACTACCAGGTTAATTAAAATTAAAAAGCATGCGTTTCAAACAAATAATGAAATGAAGAAAATTAATCAGACTATAATAATATTTTAGAACTGTTGTCCACAATGCGACATGTATTGAGAAGTGAAAGGCTCTAGGTGAATGGTTATGCACCAAAAAAAGCACCAGTTTGAAAAGAGAAAAAACTAAAACAATAAAAGGAACAAAGCAAATACAGAAAGGAAAAAGAACACAACCTTCCTCTGCTTAGACCCCATTTATGCACTAAGTTTATAGTTCACTTCGCACCGCAGATAACCTGCTGTTAGAAAATAGTAATTGAGATTGTGTTTGAACAATAGTCGCTCGCGCGAATAATGTCCAAACAGCGCACGGGTTTCTTAAAAATAGTGGAAGTGTATATATCAGGGCTGTGGACGTTCTTCAGAGACGAGATATAATTTTAAATAACAATGGAAACTATCTCAACGCTCACTATCTATGAGTCAAGGGGAATCATCTGATAATCAGCCAATCGGATGGCAGCTTCCTGCCCCGCCGACTCGTCTCAAAACCCGCTTCGTGTGGCTTGGCCCTTGTAATTTTACACATTTCAAAATAGGCCCTCATACCCATTATTCATAATAAATGAATAAATTATAATTAAATAAATTTGTTTCAAATTTAGAAATAATGTTTCTGTTTGAATTTAGAAATAATACATTTATTATATAATCTTTTATGAACCTAAGAGGAACAGACATTGAATTTAGAGGTTATGAAAAAGAGGAAAATACGTTGTTTTTGAGATGTACATGTTGGACTTGTGCTTTGAGAATAAATCTGTTTCAAACAAAGATAATATATGGTGAGTTTTCTTTTATGTATTTAGTGATGTGATGTGTGTTGTGTCAGATGAAAAAGGACACAGTGCACCCTATAGGGCAATAGCTGCGAATCCCACGATAGTTCATATATACGCTCATAAGAGCCAATGTACTTGCAGGAATCACACAACCACAGAGCATAAATGGGGCCTTAGGTAAAGGCTTATAATTAGAACAATACACATTCACCTAGTTAAATGAGATTTAGTAATGATAGAATATGTAAAGTACATGTAACCCTTCATTCAGAACATATTCAGATTCAAAAATGTTGAGGATAGAAAAATTATGAAGAAAACGCCAAAGATAAAATTGTCAAATTCGCAAAGAAAAGAACAAAGATCAAGCAATCTTTAATACCACAACAAACAACTCACAATACACAACCACCTTGCAGTGAAAATGTTAAATATTAATGTGAAATGTGCAGTGACATTTTTGTTAAAATGTGATTTGTGGTTATACAGACTTAATGCTTCATATTAATTTCGGGAAAATAGGTCATTTCTGGGGCCCATTTCTCGTAAGTCACAAGTTACATATTCACCTATGAATTTCAACAGAAAGAGTGACTCTGAATTAATGGAAGAGATGGAAAAGTTTCACAACATCAACATTCACTCTACAAATTTTGAATTCACTAGTAAACTAGTAAATATGGGCCCTGTCTGACATTGTTTTAAATGTCAAAAGATTTTAAATGACATCTTGTGGTGCGGCTACATAATAACGAACTACCTACTTGTGACTTCCGAGAAACGGGTTTATGGACGGTAAGTTCAAGATAAAATCGTAATTACAAATTGTATAATAAAATTTATTCTGCAAATGCTATTCATTTTTTGTCATTTCAATTTTGACTATTTAGACAAAAGTTTACATTTTCATTAATGAAATCGATAATGAGCTAATTAAATTACCGTTCTTTAATCAAGCAATATGTCTCACCTAGGTCACATTACTGTGACTCTGTTCTATTGTATATTGTCTCTTGTCTATTGTTCCTCCAATACTTGACTAAAATTTTAGTTTCTACTACGTTCAGTCAACCCCAAATCCAACTAATCCACTCGCCTATCCGACCTTACTTGCGTTATCGTGAATGGAAACAGTTTCGGTTAGCAAGTCCCACACCCTGGTTAGAATAAACTATCCCCCAGCTAATATTGCAACTGAATTAATGAATCTTTGGTTCGAATTGTGGTTTGAAATTTGAAAAATCAGATGTTCACTTACCTTGAGGATTTGGAACGAGCACATGAGAGTCTCGTCAACTGACATCATAGCACCGGCATTGTCGAATTCGCCACAGTAATTAGGGGCAGAAAACAAAGTCACAAGTTGACGCTTGGCGAAGAATTCGTACCCATCTTCAACAACCTGCAACAAATTGTGTTGATCACATCACGGCCAAAACAACATCAACATTTTTTCGTTATTCAAATTAAAACAATAGGAGCACATTGTTGCCGTTTTTATGCTGATTCTACAAAAAGACCTACGCTCTCTTTTTTCTCTCACGCAATTAGCTCACAGCCTTTCTGACTTCTGTGAAATCTGGCAGCACTGTACTCCACAGGAGCAATGCTGCAATCTAAGGTTTGCACAGACTAATACGTAGAATATGTTCTACTATTTAGTAATTAATTTGTGGAATAAAGTTACAAGGTAAACTTTGTAAAACTAAGAAGTTCACTAATTTTTACTAATTAGTAATTATCAAAATATTAGTCCAAGTATTCCTCAGTTGCAAATTCCATTACTAAGTTAGAAGCTATTTTAGTGTATGTTGTCATAGCTGTGCTGAGAGTCTTGGTGAATGTACCAGTCTGGTAAAAAAGTATAAGTCAAAAAGATATATTGGATAGTTTAATATTATAATTAATTGTACCTGATGAGCGCGGCATATGAGATCGAAGTCGAGTTTATGTAAGAATTTCGCCACTACTTCAACGCCAAACGTGAATGAAACGCCTCTGTCGTTCTCACCCCAACCCATCGTATCCTGCGACAAGGAAAACAATTTAAAGAAAATGAAGAGTAAAAATGGGAAATTCGTCTAAAACGTTGAGCGCATTCAAACGATTTAAAAAAAAAGTTTAATTGTGTTCAGAGCCTGAAAAACACTAATCAAAAACATTCAATTTTAAAATCTCAACAAGGTTCTACCCGAAACATAGATTATACAATGAATGTGGAAAATTTTAAGGACATCTCTCTAGAAACAAAGATATAACATACATTTAAAAACCCAGAACATGTAAAAAAGTATGTTTCTGTTTGGGAGTGTACAACGTAATGCCGCATCCACACTCTTGACAAGTGCATACAATTGACGACAAGCGCGAGAGTGTGGATGGCTGCTTTGCCAGCGCTCCGATTCTTGTCGAGCGAAGGCGAGTGGTCAGCCGAACATCCACAAATGGTTGAATTGCAGTGTAGATGGCCAATGTGGCCAAACTTATCAGCCAAGCGACTTGGCGATAGTGTGGATTAGGCATTAGAAAATATGTTCGGTATTAAATTGTTATTTTCAGACATTTTGACAACATAATAAAAACATGTAAACATATTATTGACTGCAAGTTGATATTGAAAGTGGAAAGTTAACACTACAGGTCGTAAAGGATCAGTGTTCAAAAATTTAATTCACAAACAATAGTAAAAAATAAATATAGGATTGAACAAAAATAACTAGTGTCTACAGAATCAAATTAAAAATATGGTAATTTCTTTCAATGTATAAATATCAAGCTGAAAAAATTCAATAAGAACTCATAAAACAGCGGGTGAAGGATATAGCCAACCCTAATTCAAGTTTCAAAAATCTTGTACATGAAAAATTATGTAATTAAGTATTAAAATTAAGTGAAGTATTAAAAAATATTTTCATTGCAAGGAAGTAGTGTGAATGTGTCACCTGATTTTTCGTTTCAATAACTAGCAGTTTCCAATGTCCGAATCAATGACCAACGACCAAACAATAAAAAATCTGGACAAATGCGAATCTGAATAATGCGATCTGGATAGATCGCGTCGAATTAAAGAAACTCAATAAAAATTAATGGATCCGATAAAAAACTAATTTCTCAATATAATACTTTCAAGGAGTAAGGCTCAACTCACACTACCTCGACTAAAATCGTACGACTCCAGTCGAGGATACTCCAGTCTCTCGACCTTACGTCTTTTTTGCTCATTGTCGATACTTCAGTTCCATGCTACTCTATTTTCTAACCTTACTTTATTAAAAATATAAGATCTAATTCGTCACTACTTGTGACACATGTAACACATTTTATAATAATTATTATGAATATATTGTCTTATCTAATTCGTATTATTGTCTAATATAAAATGATAAAACATCACTTTCATAAAACATAACCTCACTTCCATTAAAAATGCACGGTACTATGCAACTCAAGTCGAGGCTCGCCAAAATGTCGAGTCGAGTGTCTCACAGTCGTGAGGTCGCGGAGACTGGAATCGACTGGTCTGAGTGTCACCATTTGAAAACACATGCTGCGTCGAGAAGAGACTAGAGTCGCGAAAGTGTGAGTTGAGCCTAAATGACAACTAAAATAATTGGCAACTTTTTGGAAGTATGAATTGAAACTTTTATAAAATATTTGCACTTACTTTGTCGGGATCAGACCAGAGCAGATCGCAGAGCAATCCCTGATCAGGAACATCAGTGGGTCGCATGATACGACGAATCTGTTCCATGCTGTGCAGGTCCGGACTCAAACCCCCGTGACAGCAGAAGATTTTCTCATCGACAATGGCTGACACCGGTAAACAATTGAAGCAGTCGGTGAAAGTCTTCCACAGTTTGATATTGTAGCGCCTCTTGCCTACAAAAAGAATATCATCAATGTATTTCTCTAGAAAAATTGGAAAATCCGACATGATACACTAATGCAACTATGTAATGTGCACTATTCATCTTGATAGAGGCCAAATCATGAACTGTACAATGACAAAACTACAGAAAAATACGATATTGATTTAAAAAGTAGGGAATATATAGCATGGAAAATCCATGTTTTATGTTACAATCATGATTTGGAAGACTTGTAAAATGAAAGTGGTCGGAGCAATAATTTCAGACCCAGACCGAATTCATTGGAACGAATTTTATTTATTTATTTACAATGCAAATGACACTAATGTAATTACATTGAAAGATAAAATAATAAGGTAGTCCTTGTGCTATTACTCTTCCAAATTTATAGGTGACAAAGTCCAAGATAAGGTTAGAATTTCACGTGTACGATTTTTAGAAAATTTTGGTTCAAAATAAACACTAAAACTATAAATTTTGAATTTAGATGGCTTAAATTGATAAATTAATTAGAAATATTCCACTCAATTACCACTTTTAACGAATAATATTGAGTTATTTAAGAAAATTTGGAACTATTCAAGAAACACAAACTTGTAAACACTAAAGCTCAGCTGACACGTTTAAAAATTCATAAATCCTTAACAGACTACAGCATGAATGTTGAAACTCAATAAACGTATCAATTCTAATCAATAACGTTTATCAATAAATGCTATCCTCTTTTATTTTATCAAATCACATCTAGTTTTAACTCATTAGAGAGACTCATGAGAGTGTAATTTACAATTGAAAAATACTCTAATGAGTTCAAACTTGTGATTTGATAGAATAAAATCTAATAACGTTTATTGTGTTTCAATAATTTCAGTAGCCCTATAGAGAAAAGTGAGTAGTGTATCAGCATGAATTTTGTTCATAGAAAGTGCACGGTTTGAATGAAACAGTAATATTACAAGCTTTGCATCAAATGTCAATATAAAATAAAAAACCGTATTAATAATTTATCGACAAACTAGAATTTTTAAAGGGAACAATCTGTTGAAATAATCTGTCAATTTACAATACAGATAAATAATTCTGAAAACCAAGATAGATTATTCAATCTTCAACTCTGTCATTATTCATCTAGAGATTACATATCACTTTCAAACATTGTTTGAATTGCTTCAGAATAACCACCACCTAATTTTATTAATATAAATCAAGGCGAGCAATCCAATAGTTCAGACACAAAAACAGGAGTTTGACCCAAAACATTCATTCCAGAGTTTAAACGAAAAGTCCAAATGGCAATAACAAGATGATTACTAATGAGAGTATTCAAGAAATACTAGTAGTTCTGTGAACAGCCACAGCCTCCTCTAATACTGTCCATCAGAGTAGATTCTGTTCTGTCCTGTCGTGTCGGCGAGATATCGGTGTGAAACCGACTCATGGCTGTTTGGGTTGGTGTATCAAAGATGCTAATCATCTGTTGTGAACAATTATCATCAAAAGCTGACCGAGTTGAAAGCAGAGAAAGGCCGGGAGAAAATACTATTACTTTGAGATATCAATCACATGTGTGAAGTACTGCATGCAATTAATAATCCACTAGACAGCTGATTTGTGATGATTAATTCTATAGTCCGATTTTCATGGTAATATAGGCGTATGTATGAAGAAGGCTCCTTTTCCTTTATATCATTCTTAAAATGCGAAATTTCAAAAAACCTATAAATTCATCGACGCGCAATTCAAAAAGGAACATACCAGTCAAATTTCATGAAAATCTATTGCCGCGTTTCGCCGTAAATGCGAAACATATAAACATAAATATATACATAAAGAGAAATGCAAAATCGTCGACTTGAATCTTAGACCTCATTTCGCTCGGTCAATTATTTCCAGAAGAAGGTCTTTTCCAGTCATATTTCGGTGCTATTTGAATAAGAAAATGTATTTGATTAGTTACAGTATGATGAACCCCAGACAATTCTACAAGAATATACAAGTGAGGTTTTTTAAATTGAACAGACTTACATTCATCGTAGAATCCATATATCCTATTGATACTGGCGCACTCATGATTGCCTCGAAGCAGGAAGAAGTTTTCTGGATATTTAATTTTGTACGCCAACAGCAAGCAGATTGTCTCGAGCGACTGTTTACCTCTGTCTACATAGTCACCGAGGAACAAGTAATTCGATTCTGGCGGGAATCCTCCGTACTCGAAAAGTCGCAGCAGATCATAGTATTGACCATGGATGTCACCTACAGATAGAAAAAAATGGTTAGTTTACAATCAGTCAAAAATAGAATAGCGCAATTGAAGCCCTGAACATTGTTCAATATGCGAGGATATGATAAAAAAAACATCAAGAACTAAAATAAAATAAGTTGATATGCAAGGAACTTGTAAGATAAGCAACAGCATTACAATGTTAGATTGATAAAATGAGACTATATTTAAGGATACAAAACAAAATTTTAGGTATTAAATTATAAGAAAGAGTAAGAACGAAAAGAAACATGAAATATCCTGAAGTACCTATCGTTTCAGCATTTGAGTTATGATGAAATAGTTCTGAGAAAAATGTGAGTAATGTTTGGCATTAGTTAGCTGGTTGTACTTTAGTTTAGAATAATGAAGCAAATAATGAATCTCAAGTTAGATAATGGTAAATGCCTTACCAATATTTTTTAGTGATATAGAAAGTTACCATTTCTTGAAATCGCAGTAGAAGGAAAACAAGTATCGCATTAAAGAAACGAGACGGGGTCGCCGATAACAATAGATGGACAGATAGAAGCTCTAGTGACCCTTCAGTGGTCGCCTAATGTTATTTAATTTCGACATTTTCGTGGTCTATTGTTAAGGATTCCACTCCGAGGAATATTTTGGTGGACCAGTGTGGTTACTTAGAGGCAATTTCAGCTGTAAACTAGTGGTAGCATACAGTGATTGGATAAACACACACATTACTATCGATGATGAGTCCACATTTAGTCAAACGTACGTGGTGTGTGAAGCCCACATCGATTTTTGGACGTACATTTGCTTGCCTTCCTTATAAATTCTACGAAATTGAATGGAACTTTACAAACACATGATACAGATCATTATGTTTGCCAAGTTGTGTTCAATCTAATAGAATTTAAAAGAACGCCAAAAAATCGTACGTTCAATAAGTATTGAATTGAATGTAATTAAAGTTTGTCTGTATAAGTACAGCTTGTGAGCAAGTTGAGTTTCATCAAATGAACCATTGGGAATAATACAATTACAAGTACTGGATCACTGACTTAGATTCAATAATTGTAGAAAATACAAAACTGATGTGAGGTGCAAAGTAATAGATAAGTTGGTGCTATTAGCTAGAATTGCCTCAAGAAAACACACGGGGCCACTAATGAGGGTAATGAAGCGGAATCAGAGGACAATAAAGTATGCTAGCCGCGAGTTAGAGGATGAACCTTTTTTTTCATTCATTCAATTTCATTTATTGCCAATTAGAATATTCAAAACCTATTACAATATGCTTTTTTGGAACAATAGCTCAGTGTATAGGTAGCGCGCCCCGTCTCGTTTCTTTTACCCTAAGTATCTTTTTGACGGCAGTAGATTATCCTCAGTTTTTGTGAAAAGGCGACAGAATGAATTGCAACTCTATTAAAGTTTATCTTTGTCGATGTTCATGATAAATTAATGGAAAACGCTATTCAACCTCATGATCTAATTAGATTGTGGTAGGTTGTACTCACAATTATCTGAAATTGAATTCAGTTGAAATAAACCAGTACCAGTACATCTCCAACGCCATGGTATCATATATATATTGGAGACAGACTGATAACTAAATCATGTTGAAGGAACATCAATATTGATGAGCAATAATAAAAAATTGTATACACAACGTTCAACTGAAACAATCAATTGATGAGTCATACTACTGTAATGACTAATTTCTCCAGCGCTAAATGACTGTGACTCATCCCCTGTCTATTTGTTAGATCTTTATGTGATATTAATAATATATTAGAATTGAATTGAAGTTCTCAAGGCTTAGAGGTATACTGAGGTGCAGCGATAAAAAATATAAATAATACTAACATAATGAAAAGTTAGTTTTTCAATAGATTGCCTACAAAGCGAGAGAATATGGAGAGAGCTCAAATAATAATTATAAGAACTAAAATTTCCTTTATTTCATCTCAATAACTGAACTGAATACATTTTTCATTCCAGATTGAACATAATCGATTAGCGTGGATTACATTACTGTCTTCTTATTTTCATGAATAATTGCACCAAGATTGAAAAATCTACATAGATCAGTCAAGGTCAAATTACTAAGCGATGACTGTACGACTCTAGCCAGGCTGTATTAACGGCTAGTAACTATATAGACTACAATAATATACAGTAATAGACTACAGCCGTTAATACAGCACAGCTGGAGTCGTTGCTTGGTAATTTGACCTTAAGCGATGATTCTAGCCGCGCTGTATTAGCTGCTATCAGTTGCTACAGGACATAGACTATACAATAATAGACTTAAGTCGTCGTGCAATCGTTGCTTAAGAATTGGGCCTCAATTGACGACTACCCACGCGACTAGAGTTGTATTAGGCTCCAACTATATAAGCGGAATAGACGCGTCGACTTTGTTTCGGGCGTCTTTAGAATGCATGGTATCTTATGGGACACGTTTATTATGCTCGTATAGTTCCCCCCATAAAATAGTATGAATTCTGTTGACGAGGTGAAAAATTCAGCGCCTCTATAACGCCCGTATAGTTGAAGCCTTGGAAGTGGGCGCATAAGGAAAAGGCCCCTGGCCGATATACGGAAAAATCATGTCTGCCGGAGATGTCCTTACAATTATATTTGCAAATAATTTTGTGCAAGCAGTGAGATTTGAGTTTGCCGCTAAATACAAAGAAAATTTAAATTTCAATAAGTATGTTATTACTTGAATATTTTCCATATTTCAAAAGTTTATTGCAAGCTACAAGAATATTTAATAAGCACAGATCTCCAGAAATAGCCTACTATGCAGCCTGATGTATGGTAGGCTAGGTTAGGTTAACTATGATAGCTCATAAGATTGACAAAAAAATAATGTCAGTATATTGGTCAATAATCGTACGGAATGTAAGTTTATTAATCCTAAGGATAGACTAGAGTAAACAAAATAGAATGGCCTTACGCCAGGATTCAATCAAAGTTACCCTAAGCTTAATATGAAACTACTGTAGGTAAAAATTTCGTCAAACTTTAATTTCTTTATAGTATTCATAAAATCTAAATTGATTAGAAAATTTGATAGTATTATTAAAATAATTATTTAGAAAGCATCGATTGAGGCATTAGAGTATTGTCAACATCAATTATTAAAAATATTGAAAAAAGGCGGGTCATCACATCGGGCTTTGTCCTAAGCTAGAATCCATGTTGTATACATTCGTCTTTCTCTATCGAATAGTAGTAATTCAGAATAGCAATATAGTAATTTGAAATTGAGTTGAGTGATAAGATTATACTAATATCGTTCAAGTAGGTAAAAAATATGAGTGATCGAACTACTAACCGCAAATTTTCAATGGTGCCTCCAATTCCAACAAAATGGGCTGAGACAAGAAAATTTCTCTGGATTTTAGACACAATCCACGGATTTCCGACTCAAGAAGCTGAACATTCCTTCCAGGTCTACCTCCACGTACTGAAAAATAAATATGTAAACAAATTACAAACACAATAATAAAATTATTAACATTTTGTAAGCTGTAACAAGTTCAACGATTGCCGTAATTTAGCTTTTCCTTACCTTCAAGTAATCTTGCTATAACACTGTCAATATTAAGTTTTTCTATGTCAGCCATTTGAGCAGATAATTAAACTGAAATTCGATAACAGAGAAAATTGAATTTAAAACAAATTTACGCTGATAAAATAAGCATTAATCTGTAGTGTTGTGAGTAAATGCGAACGAACGAAGTGAGCTAATGTAATGGCGTCAGATACGGTACAAAGAGATCAAACATCAAAGGAAATACAGTCAACACAGACTTGAACTTCAAGTTTTGATCTAAGTAATTTATAATTATAATCAAGAATAATAATTAAAAATACATTTATGTGTTTATATATCGCTTTCTATTGATAGATTGTTTGATATACTTTTTTAAACTCAATACAAAAATCTTAAGGAGTGGCCATATTCAGAAGGCTGTGTAAAACCTCGACAGCGCCCATGCAGCTGCTCAATGCTTGATAAACTTCGCGCCATTCATTCAAAACTTCAAAAATGCACTACAAAATTATACTAAAAATGCACTCAACAGCCTCAAATTTGATAAAATCTGGTGAGGCAAACTCACACTAATTTTTCTCGCCATTATATTTTTCCTTTTCTCTAAGATCAAATTTTATTTCGCCATAATAAAAACAATACAATAAAAATAATAATCCATAATCATCCTTAATACCAAGTTGAAAAAACACATTGATCAATATTTAAATATACACGAAAAATAACTTTGTAAAAACAAAATAACATGTTTGGCGCTGCCTGCAAAACCGAAGTTTTAGTTCTGACAGCGAGTATCGATATTAATTATCAAAATAAAAATTCCAATAAAGAAATAAATAGGTGGAACATGAATGAATATACATACGTGAGGAAATATAAATAAATATAATGCAAGGAAAAGTAAATTTAAAAGTGTAATTTGAAGCATTAAAATATAGAAGTATTACTAGCAGGAACCCGTGCTCCGCAGGGATATCTATTTTAATACTTGACAAACAGAAAACTTGACGTATTGTAATGATATTTTGAAGAATTGAAAATAGGCCTATAATCATCCTTGGTTAATTAAGAATCTATATGTAAAATTTCAAGTTAATTAGTCCAGTACGGTAGTTCAGACGTGATGATGCGTCAGACTGTGGAACAGAATAGTGGTGAAACTATGATAGCGCCAGAAGTGGCTCAAACACAATAGTAGGTATAGTACTACATGAACTTTTGAGGCTACCCTAAGCAATTGTGCAAAATTTTAAGTTTTTAGGCTCAGTAGTTTGGGCTGTGGTGTGATTTTAGTCTGTCAGGGCTTAGACTTTTAAAGATATAGATTACTGAATGATGAATTCCATTATTGCATTGATATTCAAAGAATATTTACAAATCCAACCTTGAAGGCTTTCGGTACAAAACTGTTTCCCTCATTTTGAATAAAATTATCTTATTCTGGTCTATAAATTGGTGTTCAGCAACCTCTGACGGCGCAATCCCCCAAATGCTTGAAAATTTTGGTATAAGATTTTTCATTCTAAAACAGTTGTAATTAATGAGAATATTGTGAAATGCCTTACCCATCAGTAAGAATTAAATAGCGAAGAGGCTATTGCACCTATATGAATGAGACGGTATTGTAGGTTACAAAGTACATTTTTTACATGATGAATCAGACTTTTGGAGTTAGTTCCTATTCAGCTGTATAGAAGTATATATCATATCCAGAAATGAACAAAAGGAGTACATAAAGAAAAACTCTTATAAGTGCGGCCCAGTACAATTTATTGGTAGTTTGAACATAGTCATACAACATCGTAGTACATACCAGATTAATACTCAAGTTGATCAATACACGATAAACCAGTAGCCTCCACCAGTAAATATTTTTTCTTCAATATTCCAGATAATATATATTTGAATATTATATTTTTATTATCATTATACACACCTAATACAGTGGAATATGTGGTGTTGGATACATTAAAATACACAAATAACTAGCTAAATGGTAATATACCAATGATATTATTGGGATACTTCATCCCAAACAGTTTCCGTCAAAATTGCCACGCTATCAAGATGATGACCAGGCCGATACTCGAAATTCCACAGATAGTTTGTGAAGACCACTGCAAAATAAAATTGAACATTATTCAATAATATTATATTATTTTTTATCAACAAACATTTATGGTTATTCATAAAATTTGTTATAATGTTTATGTTTCCTATGTACGATCAGTTCATAAGAAATAATATCGTATTGACATGAATAATTTTCTTTTATTCAAATTTTTCTCACATTACATGTTATGATAGGTTTTACTAATTGAAGGAATCATTATACACATCACCTTATATCTATCATACATGAAGTAATAATCTATTAAGATTTTCTTATTATAATTTTGTGGCTGCCCCATGAAGCTAATTTTAGCTTTATATTAATAATATTAATTTTTTATCAGTGATTCATCATTGTAAGTCTCATATATTATGTTATTTGAACAACTGGAATCTTCAATGTTATTAAATAGTATCAATACAATTTTTGACATTTCGGTCCGTTTGCACAGTCAAAGCTTGAACGAAATCAAATCAGCTGGTGGCTTAAAGTAAAAAAGAAACACATTATAACAAACGAGACTTGATACGGATTTAATCCAGTTTGAAATTAAGTTTAATTTAAACTGTGACTGTGCAAACGGCCCTTAATGACATATTATTTACAAGGATTAGAGCACTTCGGCTGTAGAACAGTTCAATTAATATACCTATATGAATTATATTCATCGTCTCTTATTCAGGCAAATTAAGCGATCTCGTTTATTACGTTGAGAATTATTCAAGAAAAATGTTCACAACACAAAATACAAACTTTTTGGGAATGATTGTAGGTTTTTTACATGATTTTCAATCATTTACAAGAATTTTTATATGATTAACTTTTATAGTATCCGGGTACATCATTCAAGTATATTACAGATTGTTACTAACACTGCGTATGAATAATTTAAGACACCTTTGGGTACGGCTGAATAGGTTCAGGACTGGTCAGGGAAGATGTCACAAAAAAATGCACTCTTGGGGGTATTCTGATTCTCCTCTCTGTGATTGTGGCGATATGAGTCATATCTTTGAGTCATACCCATTGACTAGTTTCCCTGGTGGGCTACAAAGATTAGACTTGGCCCTTGACGATGCCATAGTTTGGCTCAATAATCTCAAGTGCCAATCCTAGCACTTTGTATAAAACATATATTATAAAACTGTATTTACCATGCTCTTTCTACCATACACATATAAGTATATAAATCTATAAGATCATAAATGGGTTTGTTAATTCAAGAAAGAGTATTGAAACGACCAAACAGTGGATAACACATTAGGAAACAGTGGAGAACACAAGTTTCGATACTTGAAAAGAATAATACGCATAACATAGATAAAAAATAGACCACGATACTCAACCCAATGTTTGCATGAGTGCAAAGCCTATAGTCCACGTTATAATGGCAGTATTTGATCAACATTGGTGTTGCTATCATTCGACAAAGCAGATCATGATATCCTTTTCTAAGTCCGCAACGTTGCGGATCGTTTTTCAAAAATGTAGAAATGTAATTAATTAACAAAATATTTAATCTAAATTATGAAAATTTGAGTAATTAAAAACTATATTTTTGACGAATAAAATATAATATATTGATTATTCTAAACTAGAATAACCAGTTAATCTATATAATAAGGGAGAGTAGGGTTGTGTTTGTTCGCATCAAAACATGTCAACTTGTGGATTGCATACCGGTAAAACGGGAATGATTTAGAACTCCAAATTTTGCACATAGATTCTAAAAATATCAATCTCGTGCACCTCGAAGTCCAAATTTCAATTTTCCTTCTACATTTTTCAGGATTGACGTTCAAATTTCATTCATGGGACATGAATATGTAGCATACGTTAATATAGATCTATAATCTAGAGAGACTACTACCTCTTCGAAACTGCCAAACAGATGGTTAAAATTGGTAACTGAATTAATAGACATTAAAATGCAGGTTGGCATTAAGTTGAGGAAGGTTTCTAAACAAGAATTGAGTTTTGTCACTTTATTAAGTTAGTACCAAGTTGAAGAACTTAATCTATACTATAATAAAGGAAAGAACTTGCTTATACACGTACGGGATAGGAAAATTATGTTTGACGCATAATCACATCTAAACTACTGAACTAAAATTAATTTGAAATTTTGCATATAGATTCATTAACCGAGGATGGTTCTAGGCCCTCTTCAAGATTCCACTCGGTCAAGTTTTCAGTTTGTCAACTTTTAAAATAAACCCTTGCGGAGCACGGGTTACCTGCTAGTATTACATAAGATATACCGGTATCAACTGTCCTCTATAGTAGGCAGTGGCGAGGCAGAGAATCGGCAACGCTGTTCTCCTATCTCTCCACTGCTATTATAACGTGGACCTCACTATAGTGTGGTGAGTACCGTACCAGAATTTCTTGTGTTGTTTAGGAACTTACAGATTTCTCCTTCAGAAAGATCAGATGATAGTTGAGGGCATGAAGAATTGCAAAGGTTATGTGGAGTCAATTTGAATACAGTGGAACCTCGCAGCTGCGCTAGCATTATCAGTCCTGAGTCCAGTTCAACCTAAACCAAACAACATCATTTTCTATAATAATTTATTTATTTATCACATTGTGAAATATAAACTAGTACACATTATACATAGTGATTATAAAAGAACTTTACAACTTTGAAAGCACATAAATATTTATTGAAATTACTTACAGAATTGAGAAAGGTGTAATTTTGTTACAAAACACTTCAAGTTTATTAAGGTGTGGGTGTTATTTTGGTTCGATGTGACAGCCGTTGGTAATGCGACTTACATCCCACAGATGAAAGATTTCTTGCCTCACTCGTACCAGCATATTAGGCTTAAGTTGTGCAACCGTAGCGATCCGATTTCGGAGGTCATTAAGATTGTCTGGTAGAGGCGGAACATAAACCTTATCCTTAATGAAATCCCACAGGAAGAAACATTGGTGTTAAATCCATCGCTCCAGTGAGCATGGTAGCCATGCAATTGGCCCTATATGGTAAATCCAGCGAAGTTGAAAGTAGAATTCCAAAACTAAAACTTCTCCGTGGAAATGACCTGGTGCACCGTCATGCTGAACAAGATGAACAAGTGTCCTTTTACTTTCAGCATGACGGTGTACCAGCTCATTTCCATGGAGAAGTTTTGGATTTTCTAGACATTCGCTTTCAACTCCGCTGGATTGGCCGTGCAGGGCCAATTGCATGGCCACCTCGCTCACTGGATTTAACACTGATGGATTTCTTCCTGTGGGGTTTATTAAGGATAAGGTTTATGTTCCGCCTCTACCAGACAATCTTAATGACCTCCGAAATCGGATCACATTCGGATCGCTGCGGTTGCACAAGTTACGCCTGATATGCTGGTACGAGTGTGGCAAGAAATCGACTATCGGTGGGATGTATGTCGCATAACCAACAGCTGTCACATCGTACCAAAATAGCACCCACACCTTAAACTTGAAGTGTTTTGTAACAAAATTACACCTTTCTCAATTCTGTAAGTAATTTCAATAAATATTTATGTGCTTTCAAAGTTGTAAAGTTCTTTTATAATCACCCTGATTTATTTATTTGATAGAGGAAACAATACAATTGTGAGAAAAGAGAAAACAGGCTATTACCCAAAAATTCTTCTATTTATTAATTTTGTCTTAAATTGTCCAAATACTAGGTAGGTTATGTCCATATTATTTCCTGTAGTGAGGGGTACACGTTATATTGGCAGTGAAGAAGTATACAAGAACAACGTTGCCGATATTCTGTCTGGCAGTGAAGAATTATACAAGAACAACGTTGCCGATATTCTGTCTTGTCAATGCCTTCTATGATGGTAGCTGATACAGGTTTATTGATGTAATATTAACTGTTCATTCTCGTTTATTATATTAAGCAAGAAATTATATTTTTAAATAATTCAACAATGAATTTTCATAATTAAGATGAAATATTTTGTTAATTTACTATTTATTCTACATTGTTAAAAGACGATCTGTCAACAGAACAAAGCGAGAAAGAGTTAGCGCTATCCACTTTGTTGAATGATAGACAAGGATAGCAATACCATTGCTGAAGAATGCCATTATAACGTGTGGACCTCACTATAAACCAAATCATTAATCTTAAAATCACAGATTAAAATGAAACAAGCAATTTCAAATTTAGATACGTTGATAATGAAACTTCCCAAAAAAAACAGAGATAAAACTTCAAATTCAGAGAATATAAAAACACATCAATTTTGAGCCCGAAAATATAATGTTCACCACAGCTACTACAGCTGTTATTATTGTAGAATTCGCACATGTTTTAAACAACATGGATTCAAGGTTTAAAATAAGCAGAATCGGATTTAAGAGCTGGCTACTAAAAAATGTCCAAGTCACATCCGATTAAATTGATCGAAAAATACTTCTTAAAATTTATTAAACGAAAATCCAAAGTTAATTGTTGTAAACCACTCCGAAAACTTCTGCTACTGCAAATATTGACAACAGAGTTAAGAGCTAGATGGAAATTCGATGAGAGCTACTATCCAAAAATTATATTTGCCAGCCCGGGAATCGAACCCGGTACCTCCGAATTGCTAGTCAGGCATGATATTAGGTACTTATTTTTTTTCTCTATTTCTCTTTTTATTCTAATTTTCTTTCCTCTATGCTTCAACCTCAATCAATTGCACAATCTCTGTTATCTGAGATTGTAAATTATTGTGACATTCTCAAAGATTGTACAATTGTTGTATCTCTGGATAACAACGCTCATTTTATACTCAGCCAAAGCGACCAGCCAGTCTACATATTATGGAAATTAATGAGAAATTGCATTTTTAATTGGGCAGGCAAATAATTTTTGGATAGTAGGTTCCATAATTTCCTTCTACCTGTTAACCCTATGGTCAATATTTGCAGCAGCAGAAGTATATTTATTAAAAATGTTTATTAGTCTTCAGGATGGTTTAACAGCATTTAACTTTGGATTTTCGTTCAATAATATTATTTATTCATTAGCATTTGGACAAATGCAATTTCTCATTAATTTACATCTATAACTATATTTTCTAGAATCAAAGATACATTCGAACTGAAGAATGGGGGTTTATATTTTTATTCCACAAAAACACAAATAATATAAAAATTCATTGAACATTTAATTGAAAAGAAATTGAACTGAAGAATGGGTTTTATATTTTTATTCCACAAAAATACAAATAATATTGAAATTCATTGAACATTTAATTGAAAAGAAATTAAGTCTGAGTCAGCAGCAGCTGCTATTGGTGGAGGATATTATCCTCAACGATAGATATAAGATATTTTCATGTGAAAGTCGCTAATTCTGTACCAAGTTGTTATCATAATTTGGACTTTTGTTGCTTCTATGATATTGTGATAATAAATATAGAAAAATCTGTACGATTAGGTACTGTCTTGCGTGTCATTCCTCAATAGAATGACAAAAATGGATTGTTGTATCAAACAATAAACGCGTCAAAACGTGAAAATTATAATAAATTCCAAATATCTATTATGAGAACATTCCGGCGCATGAAAATGACAAAATGAATGATACCTTTTTGTAATTATTGGTATTGTAGTCCGAAGACATGAGTACCCAATTGAAGTGAGCTGGAGAAACAGAGCTTGAAAGGAAGTATGGACGCTGATAAAATTTTCTTAGTGCCTTCACAGCATGGATGTCACAATTTTGCCTGCAAGTAGAAAAACTTAATTAAATAAAACCTATTCAAGGACGACATTTAAAATTTATTCATAATCTCTATTTTGAAAATGGTTCATTTTGCAGCAAGTTGAAAATTTTCATTCATTTATTCACAGACAATAGATATAATGCAGGAAAAAACAACAGGCATTCGCCCAAAACTGCTTTAAACCTTAATTTGGAATACACAGTCTAGAGGTTATGTAAATGATAACAGCTTAATTCACACAAAATGGTCCAAAAAATGTATGTACTACAATAATTTTGAATTTATCAGATTAATTAATTTCAAAATACAAATCCAAACAAAAATCTTCCTTCACAATCACAAAATATATTTAAAATTTCACTTAAATCCACAAATTATACTCATGTTAAAATTCTAAACGTCAAAACATCTGATTGAACAGGTACTTGCTGTTTCTCCATTTTGTGGTAGTTCATGAACAACTTGCTAAGCAGTTGAATACAGAATTAAGAAGCGAATGCTTCAGTTGTAAGGATAGATATATTTGGCCAAGTATATAACAAGCATTAAATTTAAACATCTAGCCTCAATAACAAACCTTAGTTCATTATTGAACTAGTTTATTATTAACAAACCCTAGATAATTGGTGAAACCATGCAATATTTCTTGTGTATTCAACTTGAAAAAAAAAATAATCGCATCATGTTCAAATTAATATTGTATGAGCAGCGTATGACACTCATTTTAAAAAACTTGTTAAAATAAAAAAGCATATATTATTAGAGCTGCGCTTGGAAGACCCAGACTCTATACCAGCAGACTAATATTCGAAGAGATAGATCTACCAAAGTTACGTCATCAAACTTATGTGACAAATTTATTTTTTTTTATTAATGAAAATACACATCAATTTACCCGTCGCACAATCCCTTATAATAAACGTTCAACTATAGTAAATGCTTTCAATATTAATTTTACTTCATTAACATCTAGTAAACACCAATTTGAATATCAGAGTAATAAACTAATAAATACAATTCCAGAAGACTTGATTAAGAATAAAATAACAAAAACCAAATTGAGATTAATAAACATGTGGATAAAACAAAACTATTATTTTAAAATTGAGAACTGAGTTGGATGAATCACCAATTTTGGCATTGTTAATAATTTATTATTGTGTAAAAATTATAAAAACTCGACAATTATTATATTATTTTTCTGTGCATTTATAATTTGTTTATCAAGTACTTGGATTATTGATAAAATTCAACATCCATAGATTATCATCTATCAACAGAATTGTTTCATTTCAACTGCTGTTATTAGATTAAATAAATGCATTTCTTATTTTTAGAACACGTGACTGGAGCTCAAGGTTTCTTTTTCCAGTCACGCCAAAAACTATTGTATTTTAATGATTATTTTTATTTGTAAAAATTTCTTGTATTTGGCAATAAATTCAATTATAAAATTATATGATATCCTGAAGAAATTGAAAAATAGCTTTCTTGCAATCATTCAGTACTAATTATAAGTGTAGCTTAATTTAGTCTTACAAAAGATCTTGAATATGCTTAAAACGATTCAATACCAAGACATGGGTTTAAAACATTAATATTCAATATTAATAATTGAAAATCTACCTATTTTCTAATCAACGTGAAGTACTGTAGCATTGTTTCCCTATGATGTCAATAAATAAATACATAAAATGATGGATTTGTCAAGTGTTTTTCAGTCTGTTCTCTTAGGTAGCAGAAAGCTACCTTTCAAAAAAACTTCTGTACTTGGATTTTTGTATTGAATTGGAGGATGCTGAGATACTGCTTTTTCCATTTGTCAATATTATTTTGTTCAATGATGACCTTCGAGCGCGTTGCCCAATCACTTTCAAATTTAAAGCACATTTTCTTGGCGCCTTCGAACAGATTAAGTTCTGTGACTTGTAGGATTCACTCAATACTTTATCCTTTTTGAAGAGAAACAAATTATATTTTAGACAATAAAATCTATATGTGATTTTGTAATAGAAACATCAAATAGGGTTAGAGTGTAAGACAAGTTCCTTCACAATATAAACAATATTATAATTTTATTCTATAATTATATTTGTTAAAAGAGATCACTTTAAAATTAAAAGCATTGAATTATTGTTTCTAGTTCAATTGAGAATCATGTTTTAGGCAAGTTACAGAGCTCGACCGACCGTCAGTGCGGGCGGACGTCAGTCGCGCTTGTCTTTTCCATAGATATTCCATGTAGCCTATCCGTACAGAGCAGGACTGACGGCACGCATGCGTACGGTCAGGATCATGCGTTTTATACAGCGTACGAAGACCATCGGTCGAGCTCGTGCGCATCCGTTCATCGGTCGACTGACGCGCTATTGAAACAAATAGAAGCTTTCAGAGCTGTACTGATCAGTAGCCCGATCGCAACATAACCAATGTGCTGAAACCTCTGCCCGACAATCAGCTGATATTGAATTGAATACCATAATGAATGAATTCAATTAATAGTGTCATATTTGAATTCAGAGTTTTTCTATACATTTCTTCAATCATTTCTAAATTTTTTATTGGAAAAATTATATATTATTAATATTATCTACATTTATTTGATCCGTAGCTTAAAGTGACTGCAAGTATTCCCAATGGTGATACAAGCTCGAAATAAGTCATCAAAATTTCTGAAGGACATTCTGAGGTAGTTGAAAAATGTATCTTCACCCCAAGCAATGATGTATGTAATGGTACTAAATTCCCTTTGAAATGCTCTTTGGGCGACCATCGGGTGAACTTGATATCTACGTCTTTTTATATTTCGTTTACGAAGATAATAAGCTGCAATTAAACAATCTGTAAAAGCGTCCATTTTGTGAGTCAGAAAAACTGATGTATGGTCATGATGGTGCATACGCACTGACGGTCGGTCGAGCTCTGAATGTGTAAAACTGATTCATCGATGCGTACGGTCAGGATGATACATACGCACTGACGGTCGGTCGAGCTCTGTAACCGGCCTAATCTGAAAGGTGACATCATACAAGATTTCTTGTGTATTTCAGCATTCCTGTACAATAAATAATACATGGGTATTACAACACACATTCTTATTGTTCATCTTTTGATTTTATATATCACTGAAGGGACATTTGAAAATTTAACAAGGATTAAAAGCACAATCTTCTATAATGTTTTATTCAAAATGAAAATCCCCTGAGAGGAATCGGTAAGTGGAGAACTGAACTATTTTACTCACCAATGAACAAACCACTTGTCAACTGAAGAACTGTGAATACGCTTCAGAAAAGCCAATAAATCAGATGATCCAGTCCTCAGATTTGTTGTAAGAATACATGGCACCGTATCAACCAATTTTTCATCTTGAAGATACAACTAAAATAAATAAAATATTTGAATAAGTGATCGGACGAATGATTATCTTCACAGATTTCCTTGACAGTATCCTGAAAATTAGGATACACTTAATACGTTCTCACAAAACAAAACTATGCGTGGAAAAGGTTAGAATATGATTTAAGTGTATGATTTAAAGTTCACACGATTATAAAATCCGGATCGACAGTGGTATTGTTTCAAGTGTTTAGTGAGAAAATTAGAAAACATTCATAAAGTGAAGAAAACATAACCTATTTTCTGGACTATTTTAATGAATCAGAATTCGGGGGAGGAACAGTTTTGGTCTGTGCCTTTTGATCCTCCACCAAATTATTTTTACAAAATAATTTTGTAACATTCAATCAATAAAAGGATAAATTAGCAGAGTGCTTCAATTCATCTTTTCGAGCAATCATCTTTGTAGATGAGTAGAACCGTTGAAAGAAATAAAAATAATTATTGAAAGGATTCTTGAATTAAACTACAAGACTCTTCAATAAAAAACAAATAGACTGATAATGGAAGAGCATGTCCCAATGTTCTGATCTTAAGTAAAGTTATTTTTGAAAGAGAATCAAAGCAAAATATCAGAAAAAAGTGAAATTATATTTAAAAGTAGATTTGAGGCTGTGATGATAGTAATTGTTTTTTTTTGTGTCTCATATAAATGTCATTCTCAACCATTTCAAATTATGAATGAAAACAAACTTCATAATTTCGATCATTATTTAATTTTACAAATTTAAAAAAAAAACAGAATCTGGATTTATACCTACCTTACTTTAAATGTATTTTTCACTACTGCGCTCAGTCAGAAGTGATAAACACAGTCAAAGATTTAGAAATAACAAAACATATCAGTCACAATGCATCTATACAATTCAAATAACTCTATAAATACAGTATAATAACTTCGGCAACATTGTACACATCATATATCTGCCTCTAAGCCATACAATGGACTCAAAACGTATTCTAATGGAATTGATGTACATTATAACTAGATTCTCAGAGAAAATTCGAAATAGAGTTGCACAATGGGAACATAATAACACAGAGAAAAAAAACGTAAAATTGTATAAGTTGTCTCTGATAATAGCTGATAGAGAGGTATTAGAGTTCAGACTAAATAAAACTTGAAGAGTTAAAAATATAATATAATGGATGAACGAGTTTCTAAAGGATCTAATCGATACCATCAATGGCTGTCATTTTCAATGAATGATCAACATGAACAGACAGTAATGTTCATAAAAGGTTCTATCATATATTTGTAAATTATTTACCTGAGTGATGTTGTCGAAATAGAAATCGTTTGTATTCATGACAGGCCACGATTCCATAGCATCAGTAACAATCAAAGGTACATCCCTACTCAGATAGTTATTGAGAAGAGAGTCATAGCCAACTTTGTCCACTCGATCAACATACTCCAAGGCTTCACAGGACTGAAAATGAATAAAAATTCTGTATTATTTTGACCTGAGACTATATTATTTTAATCACAATTTTTCAAAATATTCTATCAATTAAAATACCTTAATTTCTCAATATAGTGAGGTCCACGTTATAATGGCAGTGGAGAAAAATAGGAGAACAGATTCTCTGCCTTGCCACTGAATTCTACAAAAGATTGTTGATACCGGTATATCTTTCAATGTACTTGCAAACTTGCGTTAGTAAGGTGGAAATAAATGAATAAATCTTCCAGTAACATGATCAAAATCAAGTCACACACAGAGTCTCAATCTTTAATCGTATATGACAATACTTACAACACAGTCATCTTCTGTTAAAGTGTAATCACTGTAGAATGGATTGGTCATGAGGCAGGATTCATAGAACAAAGATCTCCAGTCCCAAAACGGTAGAGCCTATAATCATAAATGGGCACTAAGTTGAAGTCACATAAAAAATAGCTCTAGTAAATATGCCAACAAATGTCAATGTGCAGTTCATTGGAGAATAATCTGAATTATTAGATGAGCTGATAATATTAGTATTATCGATATTTTGTTTCATCGATGGTCGGTTATATTTGAGCAACCAAATTAAGTATTACAAGTATTACAGTGATAATATTGATGCACTTAAGTTACAATCAATGTTATTTATATTGTATTGTAAAAATATGTATTTGTAATTTTTGGCAATAAATTCAATTCAATTCAATTCAAATAAGCAGTGACAATAAAATTCACTTGAAAAGTCTGAACTGTTTTCTTTCTTTTTCTGTTTGTCTTTTAAAAATCAGGCTAGCTACATACACATCGATTTTTGTCAAACAATTTTTTGCAGCACTTATAAATTCTACCAATTCTTTTTTCAAACGGAACCTGACAAACTTCATCTGATTGACATCATCTATTTAATATAATAGAATTAATAAGGACGGCAAAAAGTCGTACGTCCAAACATCTATGTGTGTGACTGGCTTTACCCTTGACTCCAGAGATTTACTATATAAGAGGATTTTGTATGAGAGTTAGAAAGTAAAGACAGGAATGTTGTATCCTACATAATCTGTCTTCAACAGAATGAATTTGACCTGCCTGTTTGTCAGTTTAATGGGTTCCATGTTATCTTCATTGTATTTAAAATGATTGAGAACTATCAAGTTAGCATTCATGTATAATATACATTGTATGTCTTGAATGAAGAGATTGATTAAGTGTCTAGATCAAGCTCAACCTCTAATGATCATACAAGAAACAAATAATTAAGTACTGAAAATTTTGTGAAGTGGACAACTACAAGACTTAACCTATTTCGGATTTCGGACTATTTGTAACCTCAACTGAATTTGGAAGAGGAATAGCACAAGGTTACCTTATTTTTTCTCTCCCTATCATTTTAATGATGCACTTATTGTATCAATCAATAAAGAATCAATCAATCAAAGATGATTCATTGGTTTACCCTGTTTGGATAAACTAAATTCACTAGAACTCAAGATATTCTCTTGATTTGGCTCTGAGGTCTCAATTTTTAGTTCTTGAACAACACAAACAAGTTGCGCATACACATATAAAATTGAATCAAATCAATTTATTCCTCTTTATAAATACACATTACAAAAAATTATAGGAAAATTAGAAAGTAAAGCTAACAACAAACCTTTATCATAAAGATTCTTCCAATAGCAGTGAGGTGTACTGCAACACTTCCTATCTGAATTACAGCATATAGAGCAACCCCTATCACTATCATTATAAAGATAGTTTTTAGTATTTTTTTCAAAGTATTCTTCTGCATTGCCTCAAAGAGTGGGGAGCATATAACTTCCATTTCAGCATCTGTGAAGCCCATTTGTTGACAGTACTGATGAAATGACATCAGTTCTGCATCAACCAGCTTCAATTTCTCATTATACTCTAGATCTTTCTGGAACTTCGCTTGTTTTGGATTCCGATTTCCTGAAGCCATAATTCTGCAAAAACACAAATAATAAATAACAGACACAATTTTTAGTGGCATTCCGACACATAAATTAATATTATACTGTGAGGGCCACATTCTCTCGACGCAGCAATGAATTAATATTTTTTTATATTATTTCTCTGTTAATAATATTGAAGCTTATATGTTTCATGTAACCTTACTCAGTTATATCATAGAGAAACAATAGCGTAAGTAGATATCCCATGGTATAGGGCGTTCATGTCGCAACTTTTACTGTTATCTCAAGCCCATAGTCAACGTAGTTCTTTCCCGTGAAGCTGTGTGATGCTGGCAGTCTCTCATATTGTGCCGTTCATACATTCTCACCCCGCCAAAACATTAAAAATCGACAGTAATCGGCTTGAGATAACAGTAAAAGTTGCGACATAAACACCCTATACCATGGGATATCTACTCACGCTATTGCTTCTCTATGGTTATATCCTGAATAACTTCTCTGGTCGTGTTGTACCCTTAACCAGAAAAATGATTATTGATATTATTTCTAATTATATAGTGTTTCCTCCAGACTATCCTGTGTTCACACTTTAATAAATAATAAATCAATAATGTCTATTTTATTGTTTATATTTTCTGAGGTATAACCAAGAGTCCCGATTTTCCTGAATTTACCTAGGAAGGCTGTTGAAAAATCTTATTGCCTGGGATGGGAAGCTATTGTAGTTCCCCGCCAATAGGCTTCGGGGCACATCCAGTCTGGTGGCATGTCGTGTATTGTGTCTGTGTATATCACATCTTTTTTGAAGCTGCTCCTGATTCCTCTTGATATACATCAGCGAGCACAACACATATTGATTGCACCCTGTGAGTATCCCGCGATACCTAAACAGTGGTCTGCAGTGATCCCTGAAGCTGGAAAATGCCACTATCCTCAGATCTTTGTTTTGCAGTAGCAGAACATTGTCGACAGCTGGTGCATGACCCCACAGAAGTAGGCTATACATGATATGGCTGTGAAACTGCGAATGATGGACTATTACAAGACTACTCCTATCCACCACATATCTCAGTTTTCTGAGGAGGTACAACACTCTGAACAGTTCCCTGCATACTTGGTGCACATGGTAATTCCAGCTCAATCTCTCATCCAACCAGAATCCTAACAGCTTCACTGGATCTAATGTAACTGGCTGTCTTTTCAATGAGCAAACCAAGATGCTTGTTTTCTCCTTATTATTTAGTTTGAGCTTGTTGGCAAGAAACCACAACTTAACTTCTTCGATGAATCTGGCGGACTTTTCCCTTGTCTGTTCCACAGTGACACCTCTGGCAATCAAGGTGATGTCATCTGCCCCCTGACTGCTTGAGAATTCATGATCAATATGAACAACAGGGGGCCCACAACAGAGCCCTGTGGTACTCCATGCTCCACACCTCTCAGTCTTGAGCTAGCATCTCTCAGTTACAGTGTTAGGTTATTTAAATATAGTAGGTAGTGTAGGCAGGGGGAAAAATACCCCACCTTCTTTTATAATACTTCTTGAGAACCCATGGACCACATCTGAAATTGGGCCTGCCTGGTTGGTTGCATTAAATAGCCTTTGAGCATTTAAAATTCCTCAAATGAATAGAGGAAATGAATATTAACTTATTCTATGAGTAGCCTACGGTAGTTAATAATCTGAAAGTAATATTGTTTTGTGATTGTCTACTATGATGGTAAGGATTCATTTTCATTCAAATGTGTTTATAATCTGGACATGACTTCTTTTATCTGTGAAATATAAATTATGTCAGGTACACTTCTACTAGAGCACAATCATATGGTATTTCTCAAAAGTTTTCTTCTAATCAATAGGACTGAGAAGCACCACCAATTTGAAGCAAAAGTGTGAAGAAACTGAGATTATCTACCTATTTGCTATTGATGAAACTCCTTACCTCTCCTAGGGCACAGACCACAGATGGAATTTCTTGACGATTATTCTTCCCTTCAACAGGACTAAAAAGCTAAAGCACTGTTGTTTGCTTTGTTTAGATGAAACTCTACTTGCGCTATTTAGATTCAAATATTGATTTTTTATGAATTTTTACTTTTCAATGGTGGCGCTCTCTAGTAGATACTCATATGGCACATTCATCAGCTGATGAGTGATGGTGAGCCATTAGGTGTATTTCTGAGCGCAACATCTGGAAAAATAAATTCTACGTTCTGGAAGTTGACCGAGCCCCAACCAACTCTAGCCAGATTTTTTTTAACTATAGAAATATAATCAAGTAACAAAATATCTAATCTCAATTATGGAAATTTATTATGAAATCATTGGAAAATATACTTTCTTGACAGGTAAATAATAATTAACAAAAAAAACTATTATAAACAAAATACCTATTATATTATTAACAGCTCATAATATTATGAGCAATTAATATCACATACTGGAATCAGTTATCTACTAAAGAAGGCAGTGGCAAGCAGAGAATCGGCGACACTGCGATCATATATTTTCCACTGACTTAATAAGATGGACCACGTTATAGCTGTAATTCAATTTATTCCAGTATATCTGATCCAAACATCTAGTATTAATTTCTGATTCATGTTATAAATTATCAACCCTATCCCAAATATATTTTTATCTTGGAAAATATCACCTCATGATAATTATTAATTTTATAATGATACATTTTCATGATAATACATTTTCATAATCGAGATAAAAAATATTCTGGTAGTTCATCATTTTTCTCAATATACAACAAACGATTTAGCAAAAGTAGAAAAGGATAGATCTGCTTTCTTCAATGTCAAACTAGGATAGCAACACCAATGTTAATCAGGTGGTGAATCCAATTAATAGTTCTCAATGTTATGTTGATATGCTTTCGAGAACATTATGACGGCAAAACTTTTCAACGTAGAATGATTGATTCACTTACGGTGTTTCCAGACAAGACACGCTGTGAAAAGCTCTATTAATCCGAATAGTGACTTGACAATCACAGGATCTATTTACAAAAGAAACATTCTCAAATTGAATCGAAAATACAAATAGCAAATAAAAACTGCCATTGTAAACTTACCAGAGAAAATCTCTGAACGTCATTAAAGAGAAGTTTCATAAGTTGGCTGCCTTTCTTGTCATACAGTCGTGTCGTTTCCATTCCATTCCATTGTAGTTTGTACCTTGCCTTGTTATTGTAGATTGTTGTAGTTGTAGTCATCATTTGTGTAGTCGTTGTTGATAATTTGGTGCTGTATGCGGTGTTTGCAAAATAACCTATTCATTTGTACCTCATTTATGAAGTAACCATTTTGACGTGGCGATACACTATCTCTCTTTTGTTAGGTTTCAAAGTATTTTTCCTCTGATTGATATAATTTCCGTGATAGGATCAGAACTGCCACAATCATGGGGCTAACAATTTCAAGTGTTCTCACACGACTGTTTGGCAAGAAACAAATGCGCATACTTATGGGTAAGTGTTTTACTCATGGAAGAATAATTTAATAATGTTTTTAGTACTTGATTTTCATCTCCTGTGTTATCATATTTAAAAAATACATGCCCGGCAATATTGTATTGAAGAAGAGTAATTTTTGACTTTTGAGGGAAAACCTACTTGATTTGTTGGGTTTCAATACATCTTTATGGAATTACATATTATTTGAAGCTCCAAATCTATGAAGCACTTAACATATTTTAAGAATTTCCATGTACAACTATGGCTAATAGTACATTTCGAGGTTATGGTAAGTTTCAATTATTTTCAAGACCACTGGCAACTGATCCACTTGAAATTAAACCCGTATTCATATTCACTAACAGACGTAACGTCTGAAAAACATGTCAGAAAAATATACCGTCCAATGTAATTTGAGTGTGCCTATTCAGCAGCTAATCGCACAGGTTTGGTTGGACAGAAAATGCCTGTCTTCCAATAAATTTCTGGTATGCTGACATTCTCAAAAATGGAAATAAATTGATTTGCTTAATTTATATGATGGATTTTTTTAATCTGATGATTCAATTGGTTTCTAAAGTGCAAAATATATAAAGCATGATAGGCGGTTGTGTAGAATAGGGGTCGCAAGATTAGATTATTATTTCACGTTAGTCGTTGTACCACATCAGTCCGAGTTAACACAACTTTGTTGATTCTTCTTGATGTACATGAAGCTGAGAATGAGGAAGTGGCTGATTACAGTTGGAATACCCAGCCTAGCAAAAATGGGCTTGCAGTGAGCAAGATGCTCGCTTACAGTAATGATCCTGGCAGCCCTTTTCTGCAGCGTCAGTGGCCCATATGAATAAAGTTGAGCATTTGCTTATACTTCTAAAATAAGGAGCATTTGCTTCATTTTCTATGAATAAACGTGAGCAAAACCTTTTGCTCATGCTCATCAAAAAAATGGTTTGAGCATTTGCTCAAAAGTAAAAGCTTTTGCTCAAAATTGTATGAATAAACTAGAGCATTTGCTCAACTTTTGAAGCAAATGCTTCAAAAAAGGTGAGTCTAGTCTAGAGCAGCTTATCACCTTTTGCTCATAGTAAAATAGCTCAACTAATTCGTATGAGGAAGAGGAAACTATACCAGATACGATCACAACCAATATTTGAGAACTATAAAACTCTTTTTAGATTTAACCATGATATATATCACCATTATCCCTACAGAAGAATAAATACAAAAGATAGCTAGCTACCTGTTATAAAGGTAGCCATCACAAAATAGGAAATAGGCATTTAAGAAGATGAGAGTGTAGACGATTATAAGAAGGCTATTGATATTATAAGAATATGCTGAAGATTATTATAGAGATGAAATTTTTTCACGCTATTCCAAAATTCTAACCCAAAACTCTATTCATAAATAGAAAACAGAGCAGACGACGCAAACACAAGCGGTGCACCCTACTTGCATATTTAGCGCTTCCGTGAGCTATAAAAACAAAGTAGGTCTACAAAAGCGAATCAGCTGATGAAAAATTTTCAAAATACGTGAGCATTTGCTCCAGAGTTCAGGAGTATAAGGTAAAGCTTATTCATATAAAAATTAGCAAATGCTTTTGCTTCTACCTTTTTCTCATCAGCAAAACCTTATGCTCCATGCTCTTGCTCATGAGCATTTGCTCTGGTTTTATTCATATGGGCCAATATGGCAATGGAAACGTGCATAATATACCATGACCAGATATGCCTTCATCACCTGTCACCTCAGCTTGAGCAAAAGGAAACAGATTCCTGGCAGTCTTTTGGATAAATAATTTCTTGTTAGCATCAAAATGTTGTAAAATGAGCTTACTATAATGTTTCAATTTAATGAACTCAAATATTCAGTAGTTCTTGTAAGCTTAATTCACTTGGTAGGTCTAATAATATTTCATCATCAGCCTATAGCAGTTTTCTCTGTTTGTTACAGTTGGACTAGATTCCGCCGGAAAAACTACAATTTTGTACAAGCTAAAACTGGGCGAAATAGTGACAACCATTCCAACAATAGGTAATTTACAAGATTTTATGTATTTTTATACCTCCTAGAGTTCTCTTTCCCACGAATAAGCTTATAGTATTTGTGTCAACAAAGATCTCTATAGTTGGATCTCCAGACCTACCCTTCTTTTTCCAGTCAAGGTTTGTTGTTTATTATGCTATCAATGGAGTATTTATACACCTAACGATTTGTAGAGCATCTTGAAGCGTGTGCCAAATATTTCTCATTATAAATAGATCACACTGCAAATAGTAATTCATATATCATCAACCTTATAGAACCCTTTTTGATAGCACCTTTGAACAGCACACCTACTTAGTAAAAATTGGAAGCTAATAAATTAATTTTGTTTTTTCACTATGTGCAGTTTGAAATCTTGTTTCTTAGGGAGACACTTATGACAGGACAAGTGTGTTTAACATATGTGTACACACATGTCCTCATAGGCCCAACTCACACTTAGGCTCAACTCACACATACGCGACTCAGGTCGAGAAGAGACTCGACTCCAGTCGAGACCATATGTTTCCAAATGGTGACACTCAGACCAGTCGATTCTAGTCTCCGCGACTGTCACCATTTGAAAACACATGCTCGCGACTGGAGTCGAGTCTCTTTTCGACCTGAGTCGCGTATGTGTGAGTTGAGCCATACATTGTTGTGTCATCACAGCGAAAGGCTTCGAACAAATTTTTCAGGTTATGTCTTTGCCTCTGATTTTCTGTTGTTTGTTTCTTCTTCGCTGCTCTATTCGAGGTTAAATTATTTTTGTACCTATCATTTGTAATTCTCCAGTGGTTTATTTATTGTTTTGATTGCTTATTTTATGTTAGAAGCTGCTGCTAAACAGCTGTTTTTGACCCTCGCTGATGACACAAAATGCATGACGAGCATGTGTGTAAACACAATTGTCCTGTTTTTAGTGGCCCCATAACGCTGCAACTCTGTAACCTGTAACGTAGGTTTACAAAAATGTATAATGTTGATGTGCGTACAGACTAGAGGTGCGCCACGAGCATGAGCATTTCGCTTTTCGTCAGCTGATGCTATTCTTATTATTCATGTATTTGTACAGAAACAGTAAGATACAACATAAATAAGCAGTAATAAGCATAGCATCAGCTGATGAAGAGTGGAATGCACGTGTTCATGGCGCATAAGTCTGTACGCAAATTTACACGTGGATATATGACTATGTAACATGACTATAACTTATAGAAGTATTCTATTATATTTTCACAAATTCAAATTCATTTTATTGAGCCAAAAAAGAACATACAGGCCAAGTCAAAACATAAAAATAGACAGAATAACAATGTAAAATTAAAAATTTAAGCATATAACAATGGTAAGAATACATTTATAATACAACAGCAGAGTTCAAGTGTCATCACACTATATAAGAATTCATCTACACTATAGTAAGCCCTATTCACTAAGTATGCATAGAGTTCTCTTTTAAAATTTATTGATGGGGCATATAAACATTTTGGTAATAACTTTTTAAACAGTCTCAAACCAATTACACTAGGACTTTTGTCAGAGAATCTCAATCTGTGGTGATTAATAAATGGGTGCCCATTGCCACGAGTAAAATAACTATGAACATCACAATTCTTTTTCAATGATTTAGTGCTGGTTGCACAACAGCCGGTTAAATTTTAATCGTGATTAATTCCACGACAGCCAATCAGAGAAGCCGTCTTATCAAGAAGGCCTTCTCTGATTGGTTCTCATGAAATTAATCACGGTAAAAATTTAACCGGCTGTTGTGCAACCGGGCCTCAATCTTATTAGCAATGAATAATACTACTCTGTAAATATAAATACATGGAAAAGTGAGCAATTTTAGTCCTTTAAACGCATTCCTGCACGATTGATTGTAATCCAGGTTTGGCAAGTACCTCACTGCACGTTTTTGTAAAATGAATAATTTCTGACAGTTTAAACCAGACGTACTTCCCCAAAGTTCTACGCCATATACCAGGTGAGTGTAAATGAGAGAGAAGTACACACACCTAAAAGATATTAGCAATATCTCTATTTACAAATCTTACCATATACCGTAATACAAAGAGACCCCTGCTAATCTTACCAGCTACTTTATCAGCATGCTCATTCCATGACAATCTTTCGTCTACAGTCAAACCAACTAAATTTACTGCATTAGCATTTTTAATAGCATTATCCCCTACCATGACTACAGGCTCGAAAGAAAACATGTATTTTAGCGATACTCAACTGTGTACAGTCCGGGTCCTGTAGCTTTGCCTATCGGCGGAGGCCCACTAGACTACAATAATACAATACATTTTTGAAAATGTATCCTTTCATGAGCAACATATGCTCTTTTTTATTTTTCCAAAGACAACGTGTTGTTTAGATACACAAGATTGCACATTAAGGCTGTGCAAAGGCTAAAAATAAACTTTCTACTGATGATATTTTCCCAAGTTTTTCGATTTGTATTTCATCAAGCTATCAAAAGGAAAAAGTTTTCTCAGAAAACATTTTTTTCCGATCATTACTTTTTGAGATATGAGCGCCTAAAGTTTAAATTTTTGGGGCAGAACATTTCAAATTCCGTAAGAGATAACACAATGAGATTTGGAGGATAAATTCTTCATGGTATTGTTGATTGAATAAAACAAACATTTTCTGAAAATATCGGTTTTTGAGGACGTTATTCAATTTACTAACATTTTTTTCCGATCATTACTTTTTGAGATATGAGCGCCTAAAGTTTAAATTTTTGGGACAGAACATTTCAAATTCGGTAAGAGATAACAACATGAAATTTAGAAGACAAATTCTTCATGGTATTGTTGATTGAATAAAACAAACATTTACTAAAAATAACCAAAAATAACGTTTTGTTGAGTTGTTTTTGGTAAATTGAAAAACTTTCTCAAAAAATGATATTTTCAGAAAATATTTGTTTTATTCAATCACCAATACCATGAAGAATTTGTCTTCTAAATTTCATGTTGTTATCTCTTACCGAATTTGAAATGTTCTGTCCCAAAAATTTAAACTTTAGGCGCTCATATCTCAAAAAGTAATGATCGGAAAAAAATGTTTTTCTGAGAAAACTTTTTCATTTTGATAGCTTGATGAAAATCAAATCGAAAAACTTGGAAAATATCATCAGTAGAAAGTTTATTTTTAGCCTTTGCACAGCCTTAAGATACACTCTATAGGTAAGATTATAATTCCTAATTGTTTGAATGATGAATGCAATATTTCATTTGTTCCATCTGTTTACTACATGCATTATTAATATTCTATTGCCATTCTCGGAACATGGGTACTGAATATGGTGTCTCTTTAATTTGATTGTAGGATTCAATGTGGAAACAGTCGAATACAAGAACATATGCTTCACTGTTTGGGATGTCGGTGGTCAAAACAAAATCAGACCACTGTGGCGTCACTACTTCCAAAATACCCAAGGACTGATTTTCGTTGTCGACTCAAGCGATAGGGAGAGAATGGACGAAGCTGCTAAAGAGTTGCAGTACATGGTAATATTTTTCTTCTCAGGAAAAGTTCAGTTTCACCACCTAATAAGGGCCAGACCACATTGAGCGTTGTTTTTAGGCGCCAACATAATCAGCCAATCAGCTTCCTGTCGAAAAACATGTTTTATTTTAGTTGTCATTAATGAAAAAACGCCTAAAAAAGCCTAATATGGTCTGGCCCTGAAGTAGACGTGATTCATAGTATACTACGTGCCATTTGATACTATAGTGAGGTCCACGTTATAATGGGAGTGTAGGAAGATAGGAAAAAAGGGTTGCCAGATCTCAGCCTTGCCTCCCAAACAGCTGATACAAGTATATCTGATGAATTTAGCTGTTCATTATTGTTGAAAATAGTTAATCATATTTTATTTGTCGAGAAAAATATATTTTTTAAAGATGTAATAATAAATTTTCATGATTAGTTAATCATATTTTATTTGTCAAGAAAATATATTAAAGATGTAATAAAAAGTTTTCATGATTGAGATTAAATATTTTGTCAATTAGTTGAATTTCTACATTGTTGATAAGCGATGTGGCAACATCGCAATCCGTGAAAGAGATAACGACATCTGCTTTGTTGAATGATAGGCAAGGATAGCAACACCATTGCAAATCACACACTACCATTATAACGTGGACCTCACTATAGCAGACTGATACCTTCTATTGATTGTAATGGGTGTTTACTGGGAACCGCATGGTTTTAAAAAATCCACAATTTTTTTAATTTTCAACAAAAACTTTATTTTTTCACAAAATGTCTTCTACAAACTTGGAACTTTGAGAAAATTACAAAAATTAAGTAGCAAAAAAAACATGACGTAGGTGGCGTCCTTCGATTGAATACATGTTTCCAGACGTTCTCTGAAGCTACGCATCGCATCTCGTGGAATGGCTTGAATTTCTCTTCGAATGGCTTCCTTCTTTCTTTCAGCGTAAACACACGATTTCAAGAAACCCTAAATACCACGCACATTGCTAGAGTTGAAAGAAGCCATTCGAAGAGAAATCCAAGACATTCCACGAGATACGATGCGTAGCTTCAGAGAACGTCTGGAAACGTTTATTCAATCGGAAGGACGCCATCTACGCCATGTTATTTTTGCTACTTAATTTTTGTAATTTTCTCAAAGTTCCGAGTTTGTAGAACACATTGTGTGAGAAAATAAAGTTTTTATTCAAAATTTAAAAAATTGTGGCTTTTTTAAAACCATGCGGTTCCCAGTAAAACCCCTTTACGACTTTCATTGTACCTGTTTGGCTAAACATTCATTTCGGGAAATATTCTATAGAATTGCAATTGAATGGTTTCCAATCCTGTATTCTACAACTGCAGCCAGCTATTTAGCATCAATATAGTGGCCCTGCTTATTATGCACAACTGAATAAATTGGAAAATTCTTTTTCGCCACACTGCACAGAAAGCAGCTGTTTTCCAGTCCCTACGTAGATCTGAAAGACATTGTTTGCAGACGACTCTCGTCTGACGTCAGAACAGGTTTCTTTCCGGCCTAGGCCAGAAAGAGTACCCTTTCCAGCCGCTAACATGGAACTAAGAAAAGTGATCAAAAAACAGCTGATCAAAAAAACTTTTCATTATTTGTGTTCATTATTCAATGATTAAAACATTTATAATAATATCATCTTATTGTCATTTGAAAGAATAAAATAGTATAAACTCAACCTCCCACATAATTGAACATCATCTTTTAGATTATTTAGGCAAATCAGAATAAAAAATAAAAATACTTGGACAATTTCCTAATATTCAGATTACCTCAGATTTGCTAGAGCTATTTGTGGCGGCCTCATGAGGGTACTGAAATGGCTAATTCTAGCTGAGAAATCGAATAAAACCAATTAGATAGAAGAGTCATGTATTGCATAATGATAATTATTTCGTTTTTTCAGATGCAAGAAGATGAACTTAGAGATGCAGTCGTACTGATCTTTGCGAATAAACAGGATCTCCCGAACGCTATGACAACGTCGGAACTAACCGACAAACTAGGACTGAATCAGATTAGGAATAATAATGTAAGTAGACAGAATCCAACTCATTAAATTCTTGTAAACAACAAATTCATAACTCGTACGGTATATCATTTCATTAGTCATCAGACGTTGATATATTTAACTCTATTATTTTTCATTTACTCTGGTTTATTTTCATCTCAATCGAAGTGTTTCTCTGTATCTCTGTCTCGGAGATAGATCACGTTCTGATCATTACTTTTGTCATTACAATTGTCATTCCTTTTGCCAAGTCTTGTCTGTAGATTTTCTAAAGTAATACAAATGAAGGGTCATTCAGAACTAATAGTTTTAACAATGTAAGCTGTTACACTACCAGAATAAAAAATAGGCCTGATAGAGTACAAGTAATAGACTTAAGATTCCTCAACATAGACATTCTAAATCGCCGAGAAAATGGCACTCCATGACAGATAGTCAAATTGAATGAAAAAGACTAATAAATTGTCAAAAACCACAGATTTATTCATACTTAAAAAGACCGGTTTCGGTTATTACACCATTGTCAATCTCTGATAAATTTATTTACCTCTAGTTTATCAGAGATTGGCAATGGTATAATAACCGAAACCGGTCTTTCTAAGTATCAATAAATTTGTGGTCTTTGACAATTTCTTAGTCTTTTTCATTTAATATGAATAATTACCACAATATCAACTTCTCATCTACACAAAAAGTGAAAACAGTCAACTCAATCATCTTCATTTCATCATACTCGAATTTCCTACTCCTTCTTCTTCTACATCTTAATCTATATTGGATGATAATCTAAATACATATAGTCAGATCCACGTTATAATGGCAGTGTTTAATTTGCAATGGTATTGCTATCCTTGTCTATCATTCAACAAAGCGGATAGCACTATCTCTTTCTCGCTTTGCTATGTTGCCAGATCGTCTTTAAACAATGTAGAATTAATAAGTAATTAACAAAATATTTCTTCTGAATTATGAGAATTCATTATGAAATTACTGAAAAATATTATTTCCTGTTAATAAAATATAATTGATTATTTTAAACGAGTATGAACAGTTGATATTACATCAATAAACCTGTATCAACTATCGTCTATAGAAGGCATTGACAAGACAGAGGATCAGCAACGTTTTTCTCCTATCTTTTTTCATTGCCATTATAACGTAGACTTCACTATAGTTTGATTTATAGCACTTGAACTCCTATTAGCGTACAAAGTCAAATAACTTACTGTACTTCTTGTGAGTAGTATCTTGTTCACTTGTAACTTGTTCTATATTTTTGTGAATATTTTGTATGAATTCTGAGTGAATAAATTTGATTTGATGTGTAAACAATGTGTGTTTGCAGTTGAAAATTGTGTTTCGATGAAGTCGATGTATTTTTTGTAATATTGAATGCCGAATAAAATTGTGTTCTAATGTAAGTATTTTTGAAATAATAATCGCAATATTTGCATTGTTTTTGACAGTGGTACATCCAAGCAACATGTGCGACCCAAGGCAATGGGCTGTATGAAGGACTCGACTGGCTGTCCAACGAATTGGCCAAATAATTCGTTCCTGTCTTCACTTTATTTACTGTCATTTCGTGTTTTTGTTTCATTCAATTTCTTCTCTGATATGTTTATATTTCCAAAGTTTAATCGGTGTTTAATCGGTGTTTACTAGTTGTAAGCCCTTGTTTATTGAGTTGAAATATTTCTTTTATGTAATATTTATCATGTTATTAATAATGCTGCTATAATTTAAGAATATCCTCAGTCAAAAGTCAGCAGCAGATTGTTGGATCACGTTTAACTTACTGATAGTAACTTCATATACTTCTTGATGTATTGCTAAATGTAAACATTTTTCTCGGCATATTGCCTTGTTGATTCGATGTTACTTCTGTGATTAGATTATAGATTACTAAATTTGTGTTTAAAGATGTCTCCAATCAAAATTTGAAATTTATTCAAACATGTTAACAAAAACCCTGTTTTATAATGTTAACGATTCTTAGTCCTCTTGTAAATAATTGGATTCCTTTCTTCTATTATTCAAAAGCTTTATATGGATAAATTCTCGATATATCTATTTATAAATATTATTTAGGCTTGATGTTAGTTATGTGCGTAAATCTTGGTTTATAAACCAAGCTTTCAGTAATTGGAAGTTTTGTAATTTCCACGTAATTGATCAATGCATATCATAATCTTGATCATTCACCCTATTAAAATCAACAGTTTGTTTCTCTTTTTTAATTCCATCTCAACTAACTTTAAATTCAATATGCTGTTCAAATAAATTAAGAGTATTGTATAATGATTGTAGCTTTGGTCATTTCATGGTGATTATCTATTCCAATTTGTCTAACGTTCTGGCTAATTTTGTGTTTTTGTTCTGGTAGAAACTAGGAACTCCGCTCTCCAATGAAAAAAAGGTTATCCCATTTTGTGTTCTCAAGTTTAATATACTTTATTTTCAATAATTATTCATGTTTTCGTTCTGGTAGAGAGTCAGTTCTCCATTGAAAATGAAATTATTCCATTTCTGTGTTTCCAATTTCATTCATAATACTGTATGTTCAATGATTAATTAATTGTGAACGTTGATACAATGTGTAAAAATAAATAAAACCTTATTAAGATACGTTACGAATGTGTATTGTTTTCAATAATTAATCAATACCGTGTTGCTAACACATCAAAATCAATGTAATAACAAATGAAACTACACAAAAAATTAAATATTGTGTATGAGTTTCTTTTTTTATTTGGGTTTGTAGTGGCATGAGTGATCCAGATATGCAATACTTACCCCCGCTATACTTTTTAAGGGATGAAAAACCCTGGAAAACGAATTATCCAATCAATAAATAATAAGAAAACAAAGATATTGTCAAATTTCACTAAAAATATCTTTGTTTTCTTATTATGGAGAGATTTCACAACATCACCATCAATTCTACTAATTTTATCAATCAATAAATGTTGAAAAATCTGTTAGAGAATCTTTTTTTTGTGCCTAACAACGTGATGGTGACACACAGAAGAGACTCGAAAATCCTATATCTTCCCAAAATGAAACAATTCCATTTTTTCTACTAGAAACTGATCATGATCCTATTTATAGGTTTTGTAATGACAAATGCCTATAATATCGATCAATTTCAACACACCATTTTGATGTTTGAAACAACGTCATGCAGTCAATTATAATCGTTGTGTAAAACATCAAAATAGTGTGTTAATAGGCTACATCGCAGCTCAGAATGGATCAAGAAACTATCATTTTTAACTGCTATCATGACTTCAAAAGATAAAAACCAATATCTATTCTCCTCTATCCATAGCCAGAATATCAAGCAAATCTGGGAGATTTGCATTTTTTATGACATCCATCATCATGGATTTTTGCAAAATGGTCATGAATTAAAATCGCTCAAAACTCTCAGGAATAATAGTACTTAACGAGAGGAACAATAGTATGTCATCACATTGGCGAAATTCTCTCCTATTCTTGAGCTATAAGCATTTGAAGATGAGTGATTTTTCTGATCTGAGAGTGGAGGGAAGATTTTATGTTTGAGTGAATAACTCACCCTGTATTGTATCGAAACGTCTCATATTATAGCACGACACTTGTTAGGCCAAGCTCTATCCATAGCCCGAATATCAACCAAATCTGGGAGATTTGCATTTTTCATGAAATCCATGAATCTCTTAATTGTGAGTGAAGGAAACGTCTCCCCCTCCTCCCTGTGTATCAGCCAGCGATGTTGTGAGAATATACAAACTGAAACGGCACAACGTCCAACTTGTTTCATTTTGTCTGGAAAATTCACTCGCAGATCTGAAATCTCGCAGGTGTGAGGCACTCTCAATGGGTACTTTATCTATTCAGGGTGAAAACTGCAATTTTTGAAAATAATATTTTTGTTGTTGGTTATCCATCTTGTTTCCACTATTATTATCACTATTAAATTTTATAAAACTTTAAAGTGAAAAAGCACTCACATTCAGTTCCTGTTTGGCTTGAAAATGTGCGATACCAGCACGAAACGGACGTCGCCACATCAAATAATGTGAGTGCTTTTTCACTTTCAAGTTTTATAAAATTTAATAGTGATAATATTTTTGCAAGTTGCAACAACGGGTGGTCTTTAACGGATGACTTTTTACTAAAAAAAAACAACTTTCTTATTTATAATTTTTATTCTTAAAGTAGAAATATATAACTGAAATTTTTAAGTGGTCTAATAAGCTAGTTATGGGTTGTTGAAGTGCTAACTTTCCAGATTCCGTTTTCTTTCCAAATCATAAACGGTTTCGACTATATTATTAGAACTTCTCTTAAAAACTCAAAAATTTATCTTTCCAAACTAAAACATTTTATTCCTCATATTGTTCATCAATTATCATTTTTTGTAAATTCGATAACTTGTTTATTTTGGCATTAATCGCGAAAAACGCATATTAGAACAAAGCCAATGATATACTGAATGTATTAAAAAAAACTCCAATGGAAAATTCGAAACCGTTTATGATCTGAAAAGAAAACTGAGTTTAGCACTTCAACAACCCATCACTCGCTTATTAGACTACTTGAAAAATTCAGTTGCCACTTTTTCTCACTCTTATAATGATCTTAACAATTATATTGAGAAAGATTCGGTAGGCCTACGGTATTTAATTATATTGAAAAGATTCGGTGTACCGAACAGCCTGTAGGCGCACGGTTTCTCATAACATGGCGGATAGGCGCGCGTGGTACAGCTGTACCCCACCATGAATGTATTGATTTATCATCTTTTAAGTAGACTCTTTATTCAACACTCATCAAACATTTAGAACATCTAACTTAACTCAAACTAATTTACAGATTTGTAGGATTCAATTCCTCTATATGTGTGATAAAATACCGTTCCGCAGGACTTTCTCTCATGCTGTTCAATAAATATATTGAAAAAAATCTTTAGATCGATTAAAACGTCTACAGACTTATATGGAGACATAACTCAAGGCATTAGTATAGTAATTTAGCAGTATAGTTAATGTTTTAGGGTATTAATTTGAAAACATAATAAGCCCATGTAATCCTTTAAGAAGGACAAATGCTGCAAGATATTCAGGTATTTTTCTCCTAATATTTCAGGTATTTTGCTCGTTTATCTGAGTATTGAAGAGTGTAAATTGTATTTTGAAAAGTGAAAGTGACCAACATTTTGATTTGGACAGTATAGTATAAATTGGAAATGGGACAGTTTTGGGCATGAGCCTGTTGTGCCTTTCCTCATGTTAAGTATTTGTACACAATGTAAATAAATAACTAAATAACTAATTAGTATACGCTAATGTACCATTTTTTCTGTTCATCTGTCGACACTATAGCAGTTTCTTTTATCTCTTCTATTAACATCTTGAATTTTATCATAGTTTATTTAGTTTTTCAAACCTCTTGTTCTTCTTTCTTCAATTGCTTGGATAAGTTTCACCCCTTTTTGTAATTTTATTCATTGTATTTTCCTTAGGCTCACGATGAGACAATGTCTTGTGAGCCATTTGATTCTTTTCATATTTTTATGATGAATAAAAATTATTGTGTGTTTTTTGAAATTGATGTGAAAGTGGAGAAGAATCAATAAACTATTATAATAAACGATGAGACAATGTCTTGTGAGCCATTTGATTCTTTTTATATTTTTATTATGTATACAAATTATTGTGTGGTTTTGCAATTGTTGTAGAAGTGAGGAAGAATCAATAAACTATTATAATATAAAATGAATAGGTCTTTTATAAACCTTTCCTGAACTGCTATGTGTGATTATGTTTTCAATAAAGAAACTAGCTATGACCATATATTATACAACGTTTAAAATGTTTAAAAATTTTGTTACTGTCTAGCAATGCTTGAAAATTCAATAAGTGTCTCAAGCCTCCCCTAGCACGGGAGCCTTGAGACAAAAAACATCAGGATGGTAAAAATTGAATAAAAAGAATATAACAGGCAGGAAATCCACAAATAATAGGCTACTTAAAGGTTTACTGGAGAGTATCCAATGGATAAACAGTTGAATTTCCCAATTCAGAAGAGTTTTTTGATTATTTTGTACCCACCTGTGAAATAGATGGCTCTCTTTTGTGGAACGTACAAGCCTGGAGCTCTAAACCATGGCCAAGCTGATGCCTCTGATTTTTCCATGACCTGTTGGTAGAACATAAATATTAATTTATTAGATCATGATGATTCTATGTAGTAATGTGACTAAAACTTTTGAGCTTACAAGCTATGTGTCTACATTTTCATTTTTACTTTCCTTGCCCTATTACCATAGGTAAGGAAAGTATTGCTTTCCGAAAAAAATTAAGGTACCCCAATTTCTAAATTTCTATACGTTTCAAGGTCCCCTGAGTCCAAAAAACTGGTTTTTGGGTATTGGTCTGTATGTGTGTGTGTGTGTGTGTGTGTGTGTGTGTGTGTGTGTGTGTGGTGTGTGTGTGTGTGTGTGTGTATGTGCGTCTGTGTACACGATATCTCATTTCCCAATTAACGGAATGACTTGAAATTTGGAACTTAAGGTCCTTTCACTATAAGGATCCGACACGAACAATTTCGATCAAATGCAATTCGAGATGGCGGCTAAAATGGCGAGAATGTTGTCAAAAACAGGGTTTTTCATGATTTTCTCGGAAACGGCTCCAACGATTTTGATCAAATTCATACCTAAAATAGTCACCGATAAGCTCTATCAACTGCCACAAGTCCCATATCTGTAAAAATTTCAGGAGCTTCGCCCCATCAATGCAGATAGATTCCCAATTATCAGGCTTCAGATACAATTGAAACGATTTTCCAATCACTTGATAATGTCATCATAGCCGAAACATGTTGTGAGTAAATAATTTTAAAAAAAGGTTCTTAGATTTCTATTTGTATTTATATTCAACAGTAACCCTAAAGAAAAAAGACAATTTGAGGGATTGTACCGTAATGTACGGTATGTTGTAGTATGGCAGTGGCAACACTGACTGGGAATGATGCGTGTTATTGACTAATAGTGATTCTTGATAATGATGATGCAATGATTTTATCAATATGATGATTATAATTATGAATAGTGATGAATAATGAATGAGTGCGTTAAACAATTTATTACAAGACTCAATCTCCCCTGGGGCATAAGGCAGCATAAGGTGCATAATAGATCTTGACAAAACACATGATCACATCATATGTTTGTCAAGTTATGTTCAATCTATATCTAATAAAATTTATAAGGACGGCAAAAAATATTACGTCAAAAATCGATTCAAGATTCAAGATTCATTTTATTAACCATCAGGCTACTATTAGAGCATTAGGCAAGTCATAATATATACATTTAAAAAAAATCAACTTGAAAATGACCTAAGTTAGGGTCGAAACTAGTTGTTGAACTATTTTAAAGTTTTTTAAAAAATAAAGGGTACTTCAAAATCTTTATATTGTTTTTATTAACATTTTAAAAGTACACACAATTTGGATAGAAAATCATACACGATAAAGATTATTTATATTACATTCAAGTTAGGTATTCAGATATTCCTCAAGTGATTAAAAGGCATTTTTTTCAGATAACTGTAATATAACTTTCTCAAATTTGTCTAGAGACAGATTGGTGGTTGTTTGAGGCAGTTTATTATACAATATATTATTATACTGCTGGTAAGTATGGATTCTCATAGTTTTAGTAAGTCTTATTATTTGGGAATCAAATCAAAAACCTCCAAGGTCAGCTCAGGGGTACCCCAAGGGTCAATATTGGGCCCTCTACTTTTTCTCATTTATATCAATGACCTGGAATTTGAATTACCGCTTTGCAAGGCTCTGTTCTATGCAGACGAATTATAGAAGGCCTTCCAGTATATCATACATGTAGAGGGACTTTTAGCAGACTTGGCATTATGACATTTTATGGTCTTCTCGTTTATCGGTCTGTTATATATATAAGAAGGAATGGTGATCGTTTTACAACTGTAGGAGCTAGTCACAATTATTCTACAAGACATGGTACCAATTTGCTACTTCCCCAACATCGTCTTGCCTTGTCTGAAGGGGATATAAATGTCACTGGTATTAAAATTTATAATAAATTACCAGATAGCTTAAAGTCGATTAATAATGATGCTTTGTTCAAAAAAAAAAACTTAAAAAGTTTGTTGTAGAAGGAGAGTTTTACTCGTTGAATGAGTTTTTGTTTGGCTGACTTTTTCTGACCTTTTATTATGTTAACTAAATACAAAAAACATGTTACCTATATGTGTATATATTTGTACTTTGACGACTGCGATATACAGACATTTCTTGTTATTGTATGTTTGCAGAAAATAAAGAATTTGAATTTGAATTGTGGTGCTACAATGTTTCTACTGTGTGTGTGTGTGTGTGTGTGTGTGTGTGTAACTAGAATTAGCTTACCTCAGAGTCGAACTTTTTGGAAATTCGTTGACTGTATGGAGTTTGATCTTCAGTTGGAGTCTGAGGCGCACTATAGCTGTTTCTCCGGCCTATTCTCGGAATTGACTTGTGCGCTTTCAAGAAGAAATCGTTTCTCCTGCTGACCACAAAAGGACTTTCAACATCTTCTTTTTTCTCTGGATAGATGATGTTGCGCCTTCCTATCCTTGGCAGATACGGTCCTGACTTTCCAGTCGCCTTCAGGAAGAAATCGTTCCTGCGCTGCATTGTGTGAGCGGATGATTCCTCCGGCTCTGTCGGCAGGAATGCTCCTGCTCTGTTCAACTTGGAATGCACATCAATGCTTTCTTCGTTATGTAATGAAGATGCAGTTATGATTGTCGCTGATAATATCAGAAACACCCCTTCTGAAAATTAAGTATTTGTTGGTTGAATTAATTTTGAAACCACCCATCGACCCTTATGGGAATTAAAGATTGATTGGTTTGAATTCACTCTGAAACTACCCATCGATTATTATTTTGAAAAATACATGTTCAATTAATGAATCATTTATCTTCAAAACATACCGTACATGAAAACGTTAAAACTAAAACTAAATTAAAGGTGAGGATAAAAAGTGACAGTTTAAAATTCATTTTTTTACAGTAAACTCGCTTATACTGTCGCATGCTAAATCTATCAAATATGCTCTCAACAATTCCTTGAATTGTGATCTATCACGTTCATGCCTTATGCAACCTTGGAGACAACCAATCAATTTTATTCCAATGTACGTTGGACTTTGTTTATATTTTTCCTTATTGTGTTTATAAATGTTAAATCTTACAAAGTAACAGAAAAAAATGTAAAATATTGTTACTGAAGGAAGACTTGTTTCATTAAAGCGTTATATGAGAGTATCCTGAAAGGTACTCAATTAAAATGATATGATTCTCCAAGAAAATGACAATCTGTGAATTATGTAGAAGGAAAGTCTAATAAATAGTAACTTGGAACGGCTCAAAGCTGTAGCAAGATGCATTATCCTAAAAGTCAGTTATAAGTAGCAATGCAATGCCAATTGCATTGAAATATTAAGAGCCCCGCAGGGGACAGAATATTTTTATTGTGTTTGGGGTGTGGCAACCCCCCTGGGTGGGCAACCCAGCAAGTAATTGATAAAGATTGATTGGCAACTAAGATCATTGTGTCCCAGGACACCAGGACACATACGGTATGATAAATATAAGGTGTTATTAGCTATAATGATTACTCTAATATGTAAAGACTGTCATATTTTTATCTAATGTGAGAAAATTAAAAATATATATATATTATTATTATATACGCTTGTAGTTAAAAAAATACCTGTTATGAATCTATTCTGAACGGTACTCATTGTTTTCATGAAGTATCTGAAACATGAAAAGCATAATATTTATTGTAATATATGATACTTTAAATATAACAAGGATGTATTAAATGAATTATTGTGATTATATGCTGATAACATTAAAATATAGCGATATTTTTCAGCTAGAGAGTTTTAACTTAACTTCTCTAGCTTAAAAAAATATTTGCTCTATTCAATTCCATGAATAGCAAAAAAATTCCAGAGTTTGTAGTTTTGTCTGGCTTTGAAGTTTTTTTAAGTACTTGCTTCATTCGAATACCCTTTTTTAAAAATGTTGTATTTATTTTATTACTATGCTCTTTTTATTTTTTGCCAGTTTGTATTGATGCTGTATCATTGAATGATATAGGACTACAATGTGAGTGCCCAGATAATCTCAAAAATTGAATGTAATTATTTGAATAAAACAATGTTGAACTAGAAACATATAATCTCCACATTTTTTATAACCTATTTTGAATCATGAATGTAGATTTATTTACTGTATTATGTTAATATGACTCAGAAAGGCTTTATTACTATTCCATTAAGTAACATAACTAGTTAGCCTATATTTGTATCAAAGTCATCAAACTCTACACATTCATATCAAACACAGCAATCTCCAACTTATTTTTATTTATTATTATAGATTGTTCAATCTATCTCCTTGAGCATTTGTATTCGATTATCTAATGATCCCCTCTTAATTATCCAGTAATCATTTCTTAAATTTAACGATATATGAGTCTTTTACAGTTTTTTTTGTGAATTCCCAACAAAATGCTTTAGAGGAGATTGCTGACTTGCCGTGGAATCCCTCAATTATCTCAAATGTTATAAATGAAGATCAGTTAATGATATAATGTTTAATGACATTATTTCTGATGGAATAAATTAGCAGCTCCTGCATTAGTTGAAGTATGTGCTTATTTAGTTGAATGCAGTAGCATATTTTTATTTTTGTAAAGCTTTTTTGTATTTTCTTTATGGCAAATAAATAAAAATTCAAAAACTCTAAAATTTCTAATGGAATAAATTAGCAGTTCCTGCATTAGTTGAAGTATGTGCTTATTTAGTTGAATGCAGTAGCATATTTTTATTTTTGTAAAGCTTTTTTGTATTTTCTTTATGGCAAATAAATAAAAATTCAAAAACTCTAAAATTAAAACCTTTTTTGCCGTAATTTGTCATAAATAACATAATGCCATAAACTATTGTTTTTATCAAGTTGTACATAATTTTATACAGCATCTCCTGCCCTGAAGGGAGAAAATGTCAGGTTCAGCTGCTAATAACCTTATTTTATTTGAATATTATTCCAACAATTATTCAACAAAAATTAAAATAATGCCATAATTTTTTGTTTTATCAAGTTGTACATCATTTTATACAGCAACTCCTGCCCTGAAGGGAAAAAATGTCAGGTTTAGCTGCTAATAACCTTATTTTATTTGAATATTATTCCAACAATTAATTATTCAACAAAAATTGAAAAGACAATAAAAATTGTAAACAACAAATTGAATGGTAATGTAAAATGTCCATCCAAAAAATAAGAAAAATAAATACCGACTTATAATGATAGATACACCTCAATTGATTTATCAATAGTATTTAATGCTTCAGAAATTGACACAACAAAACATTTTTGTTGGGAAGTACTTACCCACCACTGAGAAGAGCTGTGTCTGTACTGATGGATGCTTCTGAACTGTGTCAATTTATACCGGCAAAGGTTATTGGCCGTTTTGTGGTGATAGCCCTTCTACCTACGTCTCTCCCTCCCATCTTTTGACTGCTTTTTTAGAAGGCAGCTGAAACTTTACAGCCCTGATAGGAGCTAGGAGCTATAGGTGCATCGATTAGCAATATAGAAACGCATTTCAGTAAACACTAGCAGTCAGCAGCCCAGTGAATTTTCTTTGAGTTACCTTGAAGGTATACATTTTTCACTTAATGTCCAAAATATCACACGACCAAACTATGAAAGACCGTTCATGAACATACCCAAACGCTAACTGAAATTTCCGCAACCCTATTCTACAGGTAATCATCGATATTTATAATTTTTTATCATCCTCATGTTTGGCAATTTATAGAAAAAACGTTCATTAATTATTTGAATAATTTCAATCTGAGACCTTGAGTTTTATTATAATCATGCAATCTAAATCATTTGAAAATCATTGAATATCGGCTATGAATAGAACAAGCTTAATTGTGACCTGTTCGGATGAAAGTGGGTTGAATAGAACTATTGGTTTTTCAAAAATATTATATGGATAGAACAGGAAAAATTGATTATAAAAAAAAGCTATCAAAGAAAAAACAATCTGGAATAACGGGACCCATTTGAAAGAAGAGATCGCGGACGTCTCATCAGGAAGAGATGGGTTCATTTTAGAGGTACAGAGGCTCGGAACAGGCAGTAATGCCTAACCCGTGAAATGCAAAAAATAAAGAATGCAAAATATGCTGGTTATTTAGCCTATTAAAAAAATTAATTGGTAAAAAATTCAAAATAAAGTGAAAGTAGTAAAGTAGTGGAATTTTAGCTCATCTAGGCTGTCATGTCACTGAACAATGTATAGAAAGTTTGCCTTCCAAACAACAAATTCACTCAAATTAATGATATTTTTCAATAAATTCACTCAATTTAGTAATATTCTTATACAACGATTTATTCACTGAATGCTGTTATTAACTTTAAAAGCTATGAAATCATTGAAAAATCATATAGTTTTTGAAAGAATAAGACTTTGATATTGTCAATACCACTTTTATTTATTCAAAAATTAATTTATAATTCAGAACCAGGTTTCATGGTAAAACCTACCACATCTTCAGCTGAACATTACCATTACATTATTGTGGTATGGAAAAATACCACAACATCTCATACCATACAATCAAATCATATAGTTTTTGTTAAATGAAACGCATTGTTTTGCAAATTTATTTACAAGACAAGCAGCATTCTGCACTGCACAGGGTCTGTCCAGTTAAGTAATATTTCTATACAGTAGTTGACTTTCATTTTAATTAATGTTTGTTGGCGTAGGCCAGTTTGAAAAATAAAAAAGTGAATTTTTATAGGGGATTTATATTTTTGTAAAATTAATTAGCCTTCATTGAGTTTCTTCCAATCATTTCCTCTCTTTCAGAATTTTCTTAATTTTTTCCCTTAGACTTTGACTTTTTATATTTAATGTATTGTCTTGTGCATCTACTATTGTCTTGTGTTACTACTATTTTGTTAAAAATTCATTTTTATATTCAGTAATTTGAATATTTCTATAACATATACAATTTCATATTTCTTCTAGGTATCGTTTTGATAAATGTGAATGATGACTTTGTGAAGATACCGGTATGTAAAGGGAATAAATTAGAGAGCTTTTAGTAAGCCTCTGAAGATTATATAATAATACTATATTTTAAAAATTTACTCTTACACGTCAAGCCTTTCTTATTAACTAGGTAGTGATTTTTCTACTATAAGCATATTATAGAATCATTTATTTCCTAGAATATGGGAAACAAAAATTACGTACCTATTGATTTCTGCCCTTTCTAAAAAAATATCGACCTGTGCAGGTGCTTATAGGATACATTCAGGTTATCCTATAAATTATCGTGGAATTTATTTCAAGGTTTAAATAATTTATATCAAGGTTAAATTTATTTTAAATTATCAGGTTATCCTATAAATGAACTTGTATCGATCATATCGTGATAATAAAGTGTTTATCACATTTATAAAAAATATTCATAATAATCCAGTCAAATGATATTTTTAAAAAGGGGTATTTTTCAATATTATTTAAACCTACAACTTTTACCCTGAACAACTTGGAGTATTATCAAGTGATTATCAGCTATCAGATATCGTGTGAAAGTACAATTAATTCAGAACAAGATTCGTTAGGAAGTTTTAAATTTAATGATCTTTCTCGAAAAATCCGAAGTATTCGAAATAAAATGGGGTAAGAAGTCCCAACATCTGGTGGTTTTGGGGGTTTTTAGGGATGAAGCCCCGCTCTGGCGTGTCAGAAAATTTCAGATTCAAATTCAGCTGCCAAAAATAGATACATGTAAAATAATCCAGAAGAACTCTTTCGGGGCTGTTTCCTGAAAAATTACAATAGACTAAACTAATAATAATCCAATTATTTTCAGAAATTAGTCGGTCCAAAAATATTGTGCTCGGTATGAGATAGAGCTTCTAAAAAATATTCAATCATGGTACTGTATGTTTATCTATTATTGAAATTGTTTGATTCATTGACCTTTGTTGGTGACCTTTTCAATAGTTTGTACTCGGAGGAACTACAATAGATCCACCTGTCAACTACGCAGACTTCCCAAGTAGTCTCTGTCACATTATGCAAATGTCGCATTTTATGTTAAATACATGGGGGCTGACAACAGATGTTTCAATTAATCATTGTGTAGCAATCGAAGAAACGTTCTCAAAGCCAAAGGAATAAGACAACAATTGATCTACTTGTATTAAAAAGGTGCTACTAGAATTTACTGATTGTCCTCTCTTTGGTGGAGTTTTATTTGTGAGCCTAATAGACAATCAAGTATAGTATGATAGTATAGAATGGAGAGGAAGACTTAGAATATAGAAGACTAGAAGTAGATAGTAGTATTATAGTAGACTGCCGGATTTTACTCCTACCATAGACTATAACACTAAACATTAGATATGTGGCTACTAAACAATAATCTAACTATACATTAGATCACATAGTTAGATCTGTGCCCCTACCATAAAAAATGTTAGTGGTCTGGGCATGTAGGGAATGCTGGGGGTCACAACTAATTTCGCAAATCTAATATGCTCTAACTTCACCGGCAGAGGGTAAAAACTTTTAGATTGAGGATTTACATTTTCATTCCGTTACTAGGATAGGATTTACTTCTCAAATATCCGCTTTACTGCACCTTTTGTTCTCCTGTGCTCAAATACAGAAATAGGAAATGAAGTGCAAAATACTGTTAAAAATTTATAGAACCACTGTTCAACTTCTTCAATTGCTCTTTTAAGACTTCTTGCCTTGGACTTGCTGCTTCTTCTGCTTGTTGCTTGGTATGTCTCATTGTATGCTTTGTGTGTTTTGACTTGCAACTTTTCCCCTTTCTTGTCTTATTGCAGTTTTTTATTGTTCTTTACTTGTTAACTTGTGGACATACCTGTGTTGTATGACCATGCCATGAACAGAAACACATTATAATTGATATTAAGAAAACGTTTCAAGCTCAAACGTATCAGTTGACCCAATCTCTCCTGATGAATGTGACACAGAGAAAAAAATTCTTTCAATTTGTGAGTGTGCATAATATATATTCATTTATACATTGAAACAATATCATTCTCAACTATGAATGAATGGGAATGGAACAGCTTGCCCAGCTTCAGCCCAGTTTATCGTCAGTGTGAAATGAGGATCGATCCAGTTTGTCGTTAACCCACTTTGGCCCATCCCTTGTTCGTAACGTACTAACCGCTACAACGCTTTCAACGCTACAACAGAACAGCATCAGAATCTACAACGTATAGGTTACAAAAGTGAAATCCTAACATATTTTGTTTTGTTGCGAGTTTTTTTATTAGTTCTTCTGTTTAAATTTTGTGTCTTGGAATTTTCTTCTTAGTTTCCTTGCCATTTATAAGTCTAACGTAGAGATTGGCGTTTGGTAAAACCAGGCATGGGCTGCAATGAAAAATCAAGATAGAACTCCATTGCGAACTATACTACTGAATTTTCTGAACCATATTGAAAATTTGGAAGCAGATATCAATGAAGACAGTTATGAAACTGAATTTCAGGTAAAATCTAGCTCTATTAATTTTTATGCTGGTGCAATTTCTTTGCTAGAAAATAGTAAACTATTCTGTAAACACCTCAAAAGTAATTGAGGTTATGTCAATTGGTTACGTTTGAATCTAACATGCTCTAATTTATTTTTCTTCCTTCGATATTTTCATTTTATATGAACATTTGATTAATTTCGAGTCATTCCAAAATTTTATAAAGTCTAAAATGCCGAAAATAATACCTGAACCTGCATTTCTATAAGTTTATGCTTCAGCTTCAAATTATCTATGTATCCTATGTAGGCTAAACAAGAACAAAATTTACAGCAACAGGTACTTGTGTTTTACTCTACAAATGTATCAGAACTTAATAATGTATTGATAATTTTTTCAGGAACTAAAAATCTTCAGCGAAACCCTCAAGAGTCTGAAGCAGTATTCGTGTTCAGAAGGGGAGAAAGAGGTCAACAAAAAGAAGAACAGATACAAAGATATTCTACCATGTATGTATGATAGGTCTACTTATGATTTTATTTGTATTTATGATAAGAAAATGAATTCGAATTCAATTTTTTAGCCTATATTTTAATGTAGTTCTTATCCAGAATAACTACTTTTCACTGGGTATTTTTTATTTAACTGTGGCAGAGGATATCGTGCTCCACTTTGAAAGATTGATATACTTTGATTTATAGTGAACCTATAAATCTGTGGCAAATATTAATTAAGTTTGCGCTTGTCGCTTGTGTAAGCTTAAAAGTAATGACTCATAAGCTTATTTTGTAAGCTTTGAAGCAATGATTCATATCAGGTATTAATAGTTGATATGAGTAATTTACTTTAATACTTACACAGGCGCAAACGTTATGTTGTATCCCCTTTCGATGTACAAATTGAAATGCTTGTGAGCTTTTAAAAATCGACGATGATCTGATGAACAATGAATAACATCCTATAATGATAAACTTGTTGGCCATTACAGGAAAATTATTCGTGGTTCATTAAGGTTGATGAAACTTGATAATGAGATAGATTGGTGTTGTCCATTTTGATGACAATATAATGATTTGTTTTATTTGATGACGTGGGAAAGTTTGAACAGTAAGGTCCGTTTATGCCGAATTCTGTTGAAATTCCACGAGAACCAATCAGAGAAGTCTTCTCATGAGTTGAATCCAAAAGTCAAACATGTTCAATATGTTCAAACTTGAATCAACAATACTTGAAGAAGGGTCTAGATTGGTGTATTGGATTCAAAATTATGTTCTTTTGAACATTACTTCAAGGTTGCAAAATACATTCATTCTATACAAACTTGAATGAATTCAAGAAAATGTAAACGCAAATTAGTATTGAGTTACTGATCAAGTATTTTAATAGGGCTGTATGAATCGTTCAATTAACATAATCTGACCTAACCATGTCGATGTGCAAATTCGTATTCATTTCAATCAATGAATAATTTTATTCGATTCAACACAAAATAAAGAAAGAAATCTTATTCACTTGAAAGAAATCAAAATACAAAAATCACAATCAAAAATAAGTTTCTAATAAAATACAAAAACAGGCTTCATGGTGGGGTGTACTGAAATAAAATATAGGTACCTATTATAAAAGTTTAGGTAGTGGAATAGATAAAATATAAAATATCTTATAAACAGGCTTCATGGTGGGGTGTACTGAAATAAAATAAGGGATCCCCGTTAATATAAAAGTTTAGGTAGTGGAATAGATAAAATATCTCCTGATAAAATATGAAATATTTACTAATAAAGTATTTTAATAGGGCTACTTGAATTATTTAATTAATATAGATATAACTACATAGTAGCCTTTTTTACATAAACATCACTAGTTCAGGCTTTCAGCATTCGCTCTCCTCAGCTTCTAACATGAGTGGTCTCTAAAATTTGTCAACTAAGGGCCATATGCTACCACCAAGTTTAACGCTAAACCACGTTCACTTGTAGATATGGTTGCATTTACCATCATGTGTCTCATACGGGGTTTACCTAATATATGAGGTATATTTACATATAATGTGTTTCATACGGGGTTTAAACGTACTGCTGACATTTCTCCGTTTAAGGCTGTTCAGTACACTTTTTTATTGGATAATATTTTTCAATATAATTGTTAAGATCATTATAAGAGTGAGAAAAAGTGGCGACTGAAATTTTTAAGTGGTCTAATAAGCGAGTTATGGGCTGTTGAAGTGCTAACTCCGTTTTCTTTCCAGATCATAAACGGTTTCGAATTTTCCATTGGAGTTTTTTTTATACATTCAGTATATCATTGGCTTTGTTCTAATATGCGTTTTTTTCGCGATTAATGCCAAAATAGTCAAGTTATCGAATTTACAAAAAATGTCACTTTTTATTTATGAACTATATGGGGAATAAAATGTTTTAGTTTGAGAAGATACATTTTTTGAATTTTCAAGAGAAGTTCTGTTAATATAGTCGAAACCGTTTTTGATCTGGAAAGAAAACGGAGTTAGCACTTCAACGACCCATAACTCGCTTATTAGGCCACTTAAAATTTTCAGTTGCCATTTTTTCTCATTCTTATAATGATCTTAACAATTATATTGAAAAATATTATCCAATTCAAATAAATAACTCCATAACCCGTATTGTTATCATATGTATCTTTTTCTAGAGATCTATCCAACCGATCAACCTGATACTTTGAACACTGAATAACATGACCTTTTTACATACTTTAGCACAAGCTTTTTAGTTTTCAACCATTTTTTCAGCAAATATGATTTTTTTCTGAATGACTGCTCGAAAACACAGAAAAAATCATATTTAGTCAAAAAATGGTTGGAAACTAAAAAGCTTGTGCTAAAGTATGTAAAACGGTAATGTTATTCAGTGTTCAAAATATTAGGTTGATCGGTTGAATAAATCTCTAGAAAAAGGTACATGTGTTAACATTACGGGTTATGGAGTTATTTTTTGGTCTGCTCCCCTTGGCTGTTCGGTACACTTTTTTATTATTTAAATTGGATAATCTTTGTCAATATAATTGTTAAGATCGTTATCAGAATGAGAAAAAGTGGCAACTGAAATTTTTAAGTGGTCTAATAAGGAAGTTATGGGTAGTTGAAGTGCTAACTCCGCTTTCTTTCCAGATCATAAACTGTTTCGACCGAGTATCTGCGTACGGGCCTAAATGTTTTTCTGTTAGCTTCTGACATTTTCAAGTGTCCATTTTTTAAAAAAATCGTATCGATTTGTTGCAGTTGATTTGAGCCGTGTGGTGCTGAACGAGTATGCCGGCGTACCAGGCAGCGACTACATCAATGCGAATTATATCAAAGGCGCTAGCGGCTCTCCGGCATACATTGCCAGCCAGGGTCCTCTGCCCCACACTGTCAACGACTTCTGGCGAATGGTGGTGCAGTGCGAGGTGCAGGTGATTGTGATGGCCTGCAACGAGGAGGAGGCCGGCAAGCACAAGTGTGAGAACTACTGGGTGGAGGCCGAGGGTCAGGAGAAACAGTTTGGCATGGTTAGCATTCGCCTCGTCAAGGCCAGCACTGTGTGTCCTGACTTCTCTGTGCGAACCATGAAACTCAAGTACACCAACCAACAATCCAATACAGGTAAACTATAATATAATAAAGGAATCGTCTTTTTGTCAAAGTCATTCAATTTCAGCTGTTTCACATCCATGAAATCAAGCCGGTAAACAGCTGATTGTAGACCAAATAAACATATAATTCTCATTACAGCATACTATACCTTTGATTCATCAACCGCGCTCGCTACCAACTAACCTACGGAGTCACTTGGAGAAAGCCCTGTTCGGTTGGGCTTTTATAGTAGTTATTGATTTGTTTTTCTATTATTAAATTCGAATTAATTAAATCAATAGTCGGATGAGATTTAGGCTCAACTCACACTAACGCGACTCAGGTCGAGAAGAGACTCGACTCTAGTCGAGAGTACGTGTTTCGAAATGGAGACACTCAGACCAGTCGATTCTAGTCTCCGCGACTGTCACCATTTGAAAACACATGCCCTCGACTAGAGTCGAGTCTCTTCTCGACCTGAGTCGCGTAAATGTGTGAGTTGAGCCTAAATCCCATCTGACTATTGATTAATTAATTCGAATTTAATAATAGAAAAACAAATCAATAACTACTATAAAAGCCCAACCGAACAGGGCTTTCTCCAAGTAACTCCGTAGGTTAGTTGGTAGCGAGCGCGGTTGATGAATGAAAGGTTGCAGGTTCGAGACATATCCAAACTCACTATTTTTTTGAAAATTTTCAACTCTTATAAAGATTATCCACGTAAGTTTGAAAAAGTAATAAATAAGTTTGCTGGACTTGAGGAGATTGCATTCTACGACACCAAATTTTTTCCAGTGCACGGGTTACATGCTAGTAATTTATATTTATGTCCGGTTTCTAGGACGCTAAAGGTGTAATTCGTTTGCTAGAAAAGGATAGAGATCTCTACATATATGCTTATTTGAATTATGAGATGCTATTGAACACATCTACACTTCGAATAAAAGTAGTAGCCTTCAATCAATGATTAACTTAATAAGAATAGAACAGAATAGAATAGAAAAAAAATCTTCCTCTCTGACAATACTATTAATTATCCTATACTATTAAGCGAGCAATTTCTGTTTAGATGTTCATATTTCTGTATGTGACCGGATCTCGAAAATGGCTCTAACGATTCTCACGAAATTTTGAACAAAGTAGGTTTATGATAAGAAAGTTCGATTGCACTAGGTCTCAACCCTGCTATAACTCGCTGAAGGACATTAAAAGGATAAATACGTCCTTGGAAAAACAGCTGGAAATTTTGTCGTCTGTCGATACCGTAATGGAAGTGAGTGAGCGAGTGCATGTGTGGGTTATTCCTCAGCTGATCTCACGAGAAGAATAATCCAGCAAGAAAAACTTATTTTTGTTTATTTCTCTTTTTTTCAGAAAACATGTTTACTTCAGAAAGTCCAAAATAGTAACTAAATGCTGTTAGTATAGAATAGTACATAGTATTTTAACAAATATCGTAGCAAACATAGTATATCATTCTAAATCGAATTCACAGTATATCTATTGACATTGATGATGTGTTTGTTTTTTGAAGTGTGGATAAATTGTTATTTTGATGAGTGATAGTAGCTTAACCTAGATTTTGATTTGGACTGTAGTATAAATTTGAAAAGGGACAGTTTTGGCATAAGCCTGTTGTGCCTCCTCATATAACTGAAAAATAAAATAAAATAATTTTACGAATGAACAAATGAATAAATAAATATAAACTATAAATTCAATCTTTCGTTACAAATTTTCTATGCTTTTACACTCCAGAGCGAAGCTCGGTCCCCCGATATTTAAACATTAAGAACATATGAAGACCCGGATGAAAGAAAATTGATGCTGACCCGGTATTTAAATTTATACCGTGCGATTTGAAAGTTTTCATTTGGTTTATTTTCAGAAGAGAGAACAGTTTGCCAATTCCATTACTCCGCGTGGCCAGATCATGGAGTTCCACCTTTGGTTAGACCACTGCTGGACATGGTTCGCTTGGTCAGGGACACTCAAGCTTCGGAAACCCTCCCAGTTCTTGTTCATTGCTCGGCTGGCTGTGGAAGAACCGGAACTATCTGCGCTATCGACTATGTTTGGGGCTTACTCAGAGCTGGGGTAAGTTTCAATCTTGAGTTTTGAATGCCATAAGTTAAAGACTAAACAGTAGATCAGAGCTTTGCTTGATGATATAATGTTATATTCTATACATACATGCAGGAATCACTTGCGATATGTATAAACTCATTCTGAAAATGCTTGCCAATGTAATAAGGAACATTTCCAAGTCAGTTGAATTCGGGAAGAGAAATAGTTTATTATTTTCATTTGATGTTTGCAGTAATAGAAGTGACAACATCAACAAGCTTTTCTTCTAATAATCGAATTCATAGAATGTGTGAAACAGTGTCTGTAATTGTACTTCTTTCCCTCCCGCTTCAAGCTGGTTTCAATGTTCAATAGAGGATCAGCTGTCGGGGAGCTTAGTTGTCGGGTACAATCACGATAACCAGACCCTTCATAGGCCTATCCAGCAGGGGATTTACTGTCGGGGAGCTTAGTTGTCGTGAGCGTTTGAGGAGCTTAGTTGTCGCCGACAACTAAGCTCCTTCGTTCTAGTAGGGGATTTACTGTTGGGGAGACTAGTTGACGGCAATGGTATATTTTGCCAGGGGATTTACTGACCCCCTGTGATTTACTGTGATCAAAATAGCGAGGAGACTAGTTGTTGGGGAGACAGGTTGGCGGCGACCCTTGAAACCCAATGCAAATGATCAAGTACCCTTCATTTTATCACAACACAACCAGCTGTTGTCCTTGAAGAGTTGATCAATGACCATTTTAAACAATGAAGCATTGCATGCGCTCTGCACAGATATGACAGTGGACTTGAACAATAATCTTTGAAAATTTAAAACTGATGTCACCGGGGAACTCGATAAAACATGCGCAGAAACATTGGAGTAGAATAAGAATTGAATTGAAAATGTAACAAAATGGCTCCTTAAGACTTGAAACTACAGATGGAAACTACAGATTCATAGAATTTCCATCTAGCTGTTTACCCTGTTGTCAATATTTGCAGTAGCAGAAGACTTCGGGGTGGATTACAGGATTTAATTTGGATTTTCGTTTAATAATAATAATAATAAAATATTTTGCTGCTTAAATATTTGCCTTTGGCAGAGGAGATAAAGGATATGTGGAAGCAAGAGAGAGTGATGATCCTCTGATAGTGTCAGCTACAGGTGTTATAACAAGGGAACTGCCAGAAAGGTTGTACAGTTTGAGACTGCCTGTATGGGTGCAAAATTTAATGCAGAAAACAGTAATACTTTGCACGACATCGCTGGTAAGAAGTTTCCTTAATATATCAAGATAGAAGAGGTGTCATTTTGCTAAATAAGCCAATGACACCTTATTATGACCCATGAAAATGGAGAAAAAAGAGAATAATAATAATAATAGACTTGAAGCTAGTTGTGTTTTATATGTGCCAGTAATGTAATACTATTCAATAAATATATTGAATAAACTGTCTATAGTACTATATTTTTCGTAGCTACAGGCCAATCCAATTCATAGAACATTTTTCTACTCAAACTAATACTATTGTGTTGATAATAATAATACTATCGAGTAACCTGGCTGGCTCAGGTCTGGTGTCAGAGTTTTCAGGTCGCTACTGATCAATTTCAGGGCCTCTGACCTGAAACAGGTCATTGTGTTGATGTGTTGGGTTGTTTCCATTGATGTATTGTTGTGCTTTATTTGCTCTTGTGATTTAACTGATTTTAATTTATGTGTTTATCATTCATTCATTCATTGTGATTCTATCATAGAACATTGTATTCTATCACAGAAAGACCAATGTATCTTGTTTGCTTTGTATTATAAATTGGAATGTGTAATTCAAAAATGTGAAAGTGATACATAATCTATATTTGGACTGTTGTATGAATTAGAATTGTAACCGTTTTGGGCTCAAGCCTGTGGCACTTTTCTGAAAGTTGTGTATTTCTGAATAATTAAATAAATAAATAGGATCATTGCTATCGAAGCATCAGATTATCGAGAAGATGTCTAAATACTTGAATAATTGGAATATTGCATTTAATGAGGTTTGTACAACGGCTTACAGTGGTTCTCCTTTACTTTCTGTTTTAGAAGCTCACTAAAGACTTCAGCCTCCTGTCTTTAGTGAGGGAAATGAGGAAGCAGCGAATAGCAATGGTACAGACTAAGGAGCAATATGTGCTAGTTCACCAGGCTGTGAGAGAGCTCTTCAAAGAACAACTGCGCATGATCGATTCACACCCTTATGAGAACATAGACTGTAATGGCATGCCCATTGACTCGGAGCCAATGTATGCTGCTGTTGAACATAAACAACATTTTGAAGGTATCAATCATCAATTAATTCATTTTTCAAACGTTTTCTTTACGAATAAATTTGAAGTAATTTAAACAGTCAAGTAGTGCACAGTTAACATTCACAGGCTCAACTTGGGACGAGGTGATTGGGAGTGCTGAGAATGCATTTTGCCTATGCACAGGCCGTGTTCCATTATGGAATCTTGATTTGGGGTGGGGCTTTCAACTGTCATTTCAATAAAATGTTTGTTGCCCAAAAACACATTATCTTAGAGTGCTGAGAATGGGCTGAGGAATGTTCGATCTTGGTTGTCCAACCATTTGCTGAAATTGAATGAAAAAGAGTGTTTTCATGCAATTCTCCCCAAGTACCAGATCACTTAATTCCAACTTGTATGTAAGAATACATAGAGAAAACTGTCCCATAATGTTCCCACAACAATGCAACTGTCCAGCTCTAAAGGGTACAGAAAGTGAGGTATCTAGGGATAACATTGGATCCTCATTTAAGGTGGGAACACCATATCAATGATAAATGCCAAAAGCTGAAACATATCATTCATAAATTCTATAATATTAATAAATTAAATAATAAAAACATAATAAGATTGATATATTTTGCCTATGCACAGTTGATTTGGGGTGGGGCTTTCAACTGTCATTTCAATAAAATGTTTGTTGCCCAAAAACACATTATCTTAGAGCTGCCTTGGGTAAGCCTTGGCTGTATCCCAGTGCCGAGCTTTTCCAAGAATTGAGCGTTCTCACTCTAAATCAGCTTTATGTTAAGAGCTTAATCCTATTCATAAATAAGAACTCATTTATAAGATCATAAGATCATTTACCACCCACCCAAATCCATACAATATCCGAAACTTGAGAGTAGAATGTTCCCGAACTGATCTATCCGTTTTCAGAAAACAATATATGTATAATTGTAATAGAATTTTTAATAATATTTCATCACATCCAGGCCGGTTGGGCAGGCATGTTAAAAAACGTATAGAAAATTGGATCCGCACCGATCTAAACTCTGTCATTTCTCTTATTAACTGAACTCTGCACTTATCTTTTCCTTTTCCCATTAACTGTATCATCATGTTTTTATATCAAGTCTTCTTCTTCTGCACAATTTCATATCTTCTTTCTTACTACCACATTATTATATCAAATATTTAAGATTTACATCGTTATACTATGAAATCTTCGAGTATATCTTCAATCTAATATTTTTTGCTAAAACTTTATGTAAAAGAATTTTCAACACTCGGCCTCTGCGCACAGGTTTTTCTACCTTGCAGGGACCCTCCTTATATACTATAAAACTAGCCGTCAGGCTCGCTTCGCTCGCCATATCCGTCTAGTCAGGGAGCTCCGCCCCCTGGACCCCCGACTGGATCATCCAAGAATGAGATCAGCAGGCGAGCGAACTTATGTTAGGACGACCCAGTCGGGGGTCCAGACTAAACGTCTGGCTAAACGGATATGGCGAGCGAAGCGAGCCTGACGGCTAGTAATTCAATATTCCCAGGAATAGCTCTGATTGAAGTAGCAGTGCCCAATCAATTTTTCCGCGATAAATGCATTTCAATCTTCAACTTGGCGCCAACCTAGCATAGTCAACTCAACTTAATGCCAACCTGACAAAATTATCAATTTAGTTACCAGTTAACAACTGTTTCGAAGAGGTACTCTCTCTAGATTATAGTTCTATATTAACATATGGTATGGCCTCTTTTCAATTATAATTAAGAGAATAAGAAGAATATACATGCTAAAAGACGAACTTTAAACCCTTAAAAACCACCCTTAGAGTTGAAATATTGCCAAAAGATTTCTTTGTGCGCCTCTAAAGGGGCCAACTGAACATACCTACCAAATTCGAACGTTTTTGGTCCGGTAGATTTTTAGTTCTGCGAGTGAGTGAGTCAGTCAGTCAGTGAGTGAGTGCCATTTCACTTTTTATATAGATTACTTATTATAATACCTACTGTACATCTAACTATTAAGTAATGTATTTTATACTTCAAGTTTTAAACTTTGTAATTATAATTAAGGATAAATAAATTCGATTTGAATATGATTTGAGTGCACACACATAAGTAGTATAGATTGTTGTGAACAAGACAGCTGTTGATGTGGATGTGATCTTGGCTGTAAGCCAAGAAACCTGGTACTGTTGTACGAGGGTAGTTCCAGAATTAAGTTACACTATTACTTTACAGCTCTGTACATGACAGGAGAAGGCTGACATTCTCAGGGAACGCTCTCCCATGTTTAGTAGCAGTGCTGTAAAATTTTTTATGTGACTGCCATGATTCATTCGTCAGTTAGGAGAAATCCAAATCTTCATGTATTTCAAGCTCCAATAACTTTAACTGCTTTCATCTAAATTACTTCATGAGATGAAAACACAAATAGAAATTGTTAACCATTTTTTATTATACGCGAACAATGTATATTGAATAATGTTCATGAATATACACGAACTGTATATTAACGAACTATGTATATTTGTGTTTTAATTTCATTAAGTAGTTTACAAGCTGTTCAAGTTATTGAACTTGGAAAACATGAAAATCAGTGTTGTCTAACATTTGTCATGGTTCATTTTCATGTTAAAAAATGTCAGTTCGGAATTGCTAAGTTGTGGCTCTTCAATCTTTAGCTGTCAATCTTTGGCACTTCTATCTCCACTTTACTCCATAATTATATACTTGAGGTTATCAAAACTAGAATCCAAATAAACTTGACTTCAAGTTCCACAATCGCACATTCAGTCTTTAACATTCAACTTTAAAAAAACTTTAATTCAAGGAAACTTGATGAATATGAACGCTGCTTAAATATTGCTCAATTGACAGTCTGTGATTCATTCTTCATCAAGTTTCTTCCATTTCTGGTTTCTTGATAACGCAATTTTGATATTTTCAGATGAGAAGGATAACAAAGAGAAAGAAGTTTTGGCTCCGGCGCCACCCTTACCATTGAAGAAAAAGTTTCCTGTAGTCTCTTCGAAGCACGAAAAAGAAGTGGAGAACTTGTCTGAGAAACAGCGAATAGCCGAGCAAGCAGGAACGGGAGCCAGTGCGGCTGTTAATAACAGGGTCCATCGTCCAAAAATCACTAAGTTGAAATCGTTGTTCGAAAAAGAAATAAGACAGGTTTCTAGAAGTCATTCGCTTGGTGCTCCATTGAAAGCCAACTTTTTCAGCAGCAATTTGAAGCCAGTGCAAATCGACAAGCCGACTCCAAGCTCGTCGGCGACAGTTAAGCGCAGCAAGTCTTTGAGAGTTCTAGGGTCAAGTGATCGGTCAAAGCTTTCACTGCACACTGAAACTGCAGGTGACCTGGACGAAAGGAGTAGGAGACTGAGTTTGGAGTCGAATCTCGACGTTGAGCATCAGATTGATGACACCTATCCTGCGCTTACTTCCCCTGACTCCATTGTGGCCGGCTTGGGAACTAGAGAGAGACGGAACAGTTTCAGAGAGGCTATCAATAGAACTAGGAGGCAAGATGTTGCTTCAGTTGCTGGCCCCGACGTTCGTCGTTTGGTGCGTAGTTACACTGCTATTGACATCCAGTTCTCCAGTAGAGATAGGAGAGACAGAGATACCGACATTCATTTCTCCAGTAGAGATAGGAGAGACAGAGACACCGCTGTTGACAGTCAGTTTTCTAGTAGAGATAGAAGCGAAACTTCGCAGCCCGCCAAACCTGCGTTACGACCAAAACCGCCGCAGTTGGTCGCAGCACGTCCCCAACAACCCCAACCGATCTCAGCGCGACCAATCACCAAGACCGATGTGACCTGGCACGCGGCAAGATCTGACACTAGACCGAAATCCACTTCCACTCAAGCCATGAATAGAGTAGCCGCACCAAAGCCACCAGATCCTAGAATCCCAGTTCGTGACAGATCAGCGATATTTTCTCCCACGTCTCCCAACTCTCAACCTTATAAGATGGTGCTTCCTAAATCAGTTCCAAACACTCGAAGACCGGAAATGTTGCAGCAGAATGTTATTCCTCCCTACAGCAGAACGGGACCAATTGTGCAGAGGCCGGACCAGCAAATCTCAACAAAATACAACCGTACCGATCCACATCCTCGATTAAAATCCACTACAACTACTCATCCAAGATTCCTAAACACTGATACTCAACTTAGATTTCCTAACAGTGGATATCCAAAAGAAGGTGAGTCTGGAGGGATGAATTCAACTGAAACCCCAACAAGACCCGCTCATGTATACCATCAACAAAGGCAACTTTTCAGAGAGAATGAGGTGAAAGGGGACGGTCAACAGGCATCAAGAGTCGACGAAGTGACCCAGGATCTACAGAACAGTCGCATTGCCCCTCATCGAAATTCTAATATGCAATTTCGCAATGAAGCTATGCAGAAACCAGGCTCTAGTAAAGGAGAAGCTAATTATTATTACAATTACGGGATGAATGAAAGGAGACAGCCAACGGAGATCGACCATCCATCACCTATTGTTGCTCCTTCTGTCGCTCCTCCTCCTCCTCCTTCTTATGGTGAGTATACATGGATAATATTGTCAATTATATCCAAAATTCTCAACAAAAAAATCTTGAGGGAATGGGGGATAGAACCGACCCCAGTTCCAGAGTCCAGCGCGGTACCACGATGCCGACTTTTCATAGCAGAGTAAGTCAACTTTTGTTGACTAAGTTCAAATACTTACTGAACATAATTGATTAAATATCATTAAAAGTAGGATTGTTTGATACAAATGTTTGACCTAAAATCATCCTCGGTAAATTTAGAATCTTTGGGCAAAATTTCAGGTTGATCTGCTTAGTAGTTCAGATTTGATGATGCGTCAAACATCATTAGGAACTTTTCAATATTATATTGAATATAATAATTATATTCTATTTAATATAATATTTAAAATTATTTCAACATAATAGTTTATAGAATATATCAATTGAATACATAATTTATAGAGGATTTTCTATAGAAGATAGCCTTGAACTAGGCTATATTATGAAGAAGTGTAGTATTGAAGATCCGCCTTGTCTCAACAGTTGATAGTTATTCATTAAGCAAATTTTCAACGAAATTCCAAATTTCATTATCATTTGAATAAATTTCAATATCTGATTCCCTTTCATCATTATAAAACATAACATTTTGATGGCTTGGATTTCTCTATCCTTTACGAAAAACGAAAATAAAACTTTATTCTGCCTTTAAAAATACAACAAACATTTCAGAATTATACTGACTGCAATTGTATATAGACGCTCCCAGTTTGAAAATCTTCCAAGTGCAATACATTTCATATTATTTAAATGATTCTTATTTGCTCAAGTGTTGTGGTGCTTTGTATACATATTTTTTAAATTTATTTTCAGGTGTTGTGATGCGAAGAGGTTCGCGGGATGATTTGGCTCTTTGTGCTGGTGCTGCCATGAATAGAGTGAAAAGGCATGCTAGTGTAGTTGTTCTTCGTAATAGCTTGATCGAAACTTCAAATACGCCTCAACTTTCTTTGTGCAACCCGCCACAAGGTTAGTTAAAAAAAATCTAAATAATTTATTTGCCTATCATAAATGAAACAAATACTTCATACTTATACAGAATTGCAGTAAAAACTTAAACTAAAATTTTTAATATTTGCGTTGCCAACAAAACTTAGGTTTGAGTGAGTTTGAGTGTTTAGTTTTCTCTACATATCTATGTTATTCACTTTTATTCTGAAATTTCATGCATTTAATGCAATTCTTTTTTTCAATAAAATATAAGCTATTGAAAAATGCCAGACTATATTGAGATCCACGTTATAATGGCAGTGGAGAAAGATAGGAGAACAGCTTTGCCGATTCTCTGCCTTGCCAATGCCTTCTGTAGAATATATCTGATGAAATATTAACTGGTCATTCTTGTTAAAAATGGTCAGTAATTCATCAACTCTTATATTAATTCATCAACTCTTGAGGTGCGTACAGATATACGCGCCGCGAACATGAGCAATTCACTTTTAATCAGCTGATGCCAAGCTTTTTATATCTGTATCTTACCGTTTCTGTAAAAATACAGATATAGTCAGCTGATTAAAAGTGAATTGCTCATGTTCGCGGCGCGTATATCTGTACGCACCTCAAGAGTTGATGAATTAATATAAGAGTTGATGAATTACTGACCATTTTTAACAAGAATGACCAGTTAATATTTCATCAGATATATTCTACAGAAGGCATTGGCAAGGCAGAGAATCGGCAAAGCTGTTCTCCTATTCACTTTTAATCAGCTGATGCCAAGCTTTTTATATCTGTATCTTACCGTTTCTGTAAAAATACAGATATAGTCAGCTGATTAAAAGTGAATTGCTCATGTTCGCGGCGCGTATATCTGTACGCACCTTTAGATTCCTGCCAACACCTTCCTCTTCTAGAATATTGTCAATGCTATTCCCTGCTGGTTCATAATGGAGTGTTCACTCTACGGATTCGAACATAGAGCTTCGTGTACAAGAGGATCTAATCTTCATGGCTGCAAAACGAGGACAAGGAATGATTTGAGAACGGATGCTCATAGAACGGCCTTTTTGAGGGTAGTCCAGACCACAATAGTAAACAAAATTAAACTCTCTGCCACATAGTTTATTAGAAATAGAAAGCAAACCTTTGTTTAGAAAAAATTAAAAAACTGGCTGCTTGAAAAGTGTTTTTTCGCCCCACTTGGATGTAATGAGCTGGTTTACGTGCGTCATATGGAGGCCGAAAGTGATTGTTTTCTGACCAGGCCGGTAAAATTTTTACGGCCCTAGGGCTGTAAAATAACCTTGAAGTCAGCTGATTCTGATTTGATGTGAACGTGTTTACAAAATAGTTTATGAAACGGAATCAGTTTATGCTTCTAGAATTGAATAAAGTTTTTGCAATAAGATACTATCATTTTATTTGGATGAATGAAATACAAATAATGAGATATTATAACCTATTCAAATTCAATTTTCAGAGTATAATAGAATCTAACCTCAAACCTCCTAGTACAGCATTTATCATGGAACATGGTGGATAAACGGAATCATTTTATGCTTTTAGAATTCAATAAAGTATTCTGTAATAATATACTATCATTTTATTTGGATGAATAAAATACAGATAAGATATATATTATAAACTATTCAAATAATTCTATTTTCAGAGTAGGATAGAACTTCTAACCTAAACTTCCATTGACATTCAGATTGGCCAAATTTCAAGTGTGCTAAAACAGCTGATCAAAAACTTTCCATTGACATTCAGATTGGCCAAATTTCAAGTGTGCTAAAACAGCTGATTAAAAACTTTTCATTCTTTGTGTTTATCATTCAATAATCAAAACATTTATAATAATATCATCTTATTGTCATTTGGAAGAATAAAAAGTATAAACTCAACCTCTTACATATAATTGAACATAATCTTTTAGGTTATTTAGACAAATCAGAATAAAAAATAAAAATACTTGGACAATTTCTTGATATTCAGATTACCTCAGATTTGCTAGAGCTATGACCTTCCACTTTTGCTTTCGGAAGTGCTTATAATAGACAATTATTCTCATATATATATTGTTTATTTTCCTGTGTGGCGAAAAATAACGTTCTCACCATGGGCAAAAATGTTTTTCCGGCTCTCAATCTTTTCTAGTCCTCGGCCTACGGCCTCGGACTTGAAAACCGATTTCGAGCCAGAAAAGTCCCATTTTCGGCCCTAGGTGCGAAATATACTATTTCGCCCCACTTGGATGTAATGAGCTGGTTTTCGTGCGTCATATGGAGGCCGAAAATGATTGTTTTCTGACCAGGCCGGTAAAAGTTTTACGGCCCTAGGGCTGTAAAATAACCTTGAAGTCAGCTGATTCTGATTTGATGTGAACGTGTTTACAAAATGGTTTATGAAAAGGAATCAGTTTATGCTTCTAGGATTGAATAAGTATTCTGCAATAAGATACAATTATTTTATTTGGATGAATAAAATACAGATAAGATATATATTATAAACTATTCAAATTCGATTTTCAGAGTAGGATAGAACTTCTAACCTAAACTTCCGAAGTCAACGACAGCAATCATTGTTGACGTTGACATTCAGATTGGCCAAATTTCAAGTGTGCTAAAACAGCTGATCAAAAAACTTTTCATCATTTGTGTTTATTATTCAAGAATCAAAACATTTATAATAATATCAATCATCTTATTGTCATTTGGAAGAATAAAAAGTATAAACTCAACCTCTTACATAATTGAACATAATCTTTTAGGTTATTTAGACAAATCAGAATAAAAAATAAAAGTACTTGGACAATTTCCTGTTTTGTCCTTCCTGTTTTGCTTTCGGAAATGGCTAATAAACAATTATTCTCATATTTATATTGTTTATTTTTCTGTGTGGCGAAAAATAACGTTCTCACCATGGGCAAAAATGTTTTTCCGGCTCTCAATCTTTTCTAGTCCGAGGCCGTAGGCCTTGAAAACCGATTTCGAGACGGAAAAGTCTCATTTTCGGCCCTTGGTGCGAAATATACTATTACAGTGCTACAGAACTTTTCGAATCTATACGTTGGGTTCATGATTGCTGTTTGAGAAATAAATTTATTAATTCAACGTAATATCTATGTTAGTATTGGAAGCGCATTTATATTTTATTTTATTGTTTTGGTGACGACTGTAAAACTGATACATTATTATTATTAATAAACAATGAGATTCAGGAATCGTCACTTGACCGCTTAAATATGCTAATAATAGAATCCTTTCATTAGTTACGAATTCACCTCGTGACAATATAAATAAACTAGTGAATATCATTCTTTATTGAAATAAATAACCAACTATTAAATAAAATGTAAGTAAAATATCAATTCATCTTGTATCAATATTAAATAAGCTAATGTCTGAATTCTATTTTACAGCCAATGGAGATGCAAGGGCAAATATGATTAAAAAGGTGAGAAGACAATTTTTACTGAGCATTATTTACACTATTTTCATTAGTATTTCAGTTTAGAAATGTTTAAAACCGGTTGGAGAAACCTCATTTGGTTAGCTAAACAGAAGATAAATATGAATAAAAAAACAGTAACATCATGATAGGATCATGTTTTTTATATATGATGTGATACGTATATATCTGAGTTTCATTCATGATCATGAGTCATAATTTCATTAATACATATTATATCAGGGTGATGAAAATTGTCCTCGGGTGGGAAATTTATCAGGTATGAAAAAAAATTGAAACTCAATTGATGATTCACGACAATACAGGGGTGAGTCATATTGAACTTTCGGGTTTTGGAAGGGCGTTGCACGAAGAAGGAATGGAGCAGAAGGGTGGGGATGGTGTCATTAGACGCGCCATGACTTGCAGTTTTAGTGTGAGCAATGGCTTGGTCGGGACAACATCGTGCGTTCGTAGTTGAAGAGTTTATTAAAAATGGCGGCTCCGTGATCACAACACAGCGTGCGTTCCGTTTACATTTTGGTCGACGTGATCCACACTGTCACTCGAGGGCTGTGGAGTGGTCGTTCATGTAGGTTTCGTGGTTTATTCTTAGCCCAGTATCGAAAATTCTGTTGATAACAGTTCCGGCGAGGTGAAAATGTGCCTCATCACTGAAGATCAAAACAGCAGTGCGGGGGATCTGCTGAATATCGCGGCATAAATTTCTTCGTGTGTCTTCAGTCTCTGGGTGAAGTTTAAGGTCTCTATGCAGTATTCTGCGGACACTACTGAAAGATAATCCTAGTGAAGAGGCATGTTTCCGAACAGAACGCCGAGGGAATTGATGAATTGAAGCCCGCATCCTAATTCGGCCTTGTGGTCTTGTTTTTAATGCTGATGATTTTGCTCTAAAATTTGATATCCGATTTCTGATTGTTGGTCCAATGGGAATGGGATCACGTCGACCAATAGCAAGATGTAAACGGAAGGCACGCTGTGTTGTGATCACGGAGCCGCCATTTTTAATAAACTCTTTAACTACGAACGCATGATGTTGTCCCGACCAAGCCATTGCTCACACTAAAACTGCATGTCATGGCGCGTCTAATGACACCATCCCCACCCTTCTGCTCCATTCCTTCTTCGTGAAACACCCTTCCAAAACCCGAAAATTCAATATGACTCACCCTGTATAAATAATCCAAATATTATTAATGATATTAGTCATATTATAAATGAGAATAATCTTATTTTTCTGTATTTTCTAGAATAAAAAAATTGAGCTCAAATTTCTTCAATGTCACATTATATCCCCTCTAAATATACCTGTACGATCATTTTCCTGCACCTGTAAACTGTTCCTAAATTGTAGGTTGTAGCATAGAGAAACAATAGAATAAGTAGATATCCCATGGTATAGGGCGTTTATGTCGCAACTTTTACTGTTATCTCAAGCCTATAGTCCACGTAGTTCTTTCCCGTGAAGCTTTATGACGCTGGTAGTCTCTCATATTGTGCCGTTCATCCACTCTTACCCCAACAAAACAGTAAAAATCGACAGTAATCGGCTTGAGAACAGTAAAAGTTGCGACATAAATGCCCTATACATGGGATATCTATTTATGCTATTGTTTCTCTATGGTTGTAGTCATCCTACTAGGTTATTTGTTGGTATTTGTATAAGCTATTGTAAATGACGTTGTTTGTAACATTATTATGTTTCTTGACAATAAATATTAATAGATTGTGTGCTATACTTTCTAATTGGCCAGGAGAGCAAATGCTAGTTTGGCCGCCAATTGAACTAAGGCTGTGAACAGTAAAAGTTGCGACATAAATGCCCTATACCATGGGATATCTATTTATGCTATTGTTTCTCTATGGTTGTAGTCATCCTACTAGGTTATTTATTGGTATTAGTATAGGCTATTGTAAATGACGTTGTTTGTATGGAAACTTTTTTCAATTGAATATGCAATCATTACTAAACTGATCACCATTACCAATATTTTCCCACCCAGCGATTTATGAGGACACAGAACAGTTGGGGAAAAGAGTTTGTGTCCTGGCAGATGTTATTGCCTGTCCGCTAAGGCGGAAGAGGAGAGGAACTCAAAAATAAGAGTTCTGACCAGGGAAGACCAATAGTAGAAAAGAAAGTAAAGAATGGCACAAAGCTTTGTCAATGGAGAAGTCCCATTCTAGAAGTTGAAAGCAGTAAGGCTCAACTCACACTACCTCGACTCCAATCGAGGATACTTCAGTCTCTCGACCTTACGACTTTCTTACTCATTGTCACTACTTCAGTTCCATGCCACTCCATCTTCTAACCTCACATTATTAAAAATATAAGACCCAATTCGTCACTTCTGCGCATGTAACAAATTTTATAATAATTATTATGAATATATTGTCTTATCTAATTCTTATTATTGTCTAATCTAAAATTATAAAACATCACTTTCATAAAACATAACCTCAGTTTCATTAAAAATGCACGGTACTAACTCAAGTCGAGGCTTGACCAACATGTCGAGTCGACGCTCGACTCAGTCTCACAGTCGTGAGGTCGCGGAGACTAGAGTCGACTGGTCTGAGTGTCACCATTTGAAAACACATGCTGCGTCGAGAAGAGACTAGAGTCGCAGTCTCTTCTCGACTTGAGTCGCGTAACGCTGGTTACACACTGGGCGGTTTCGGCCGCGGCGGCGAAACTGCCGTCGCCGCCTCGAAAAAAAGTCGAGCTTACACATTCAGCGGAAAAAATTCTGCCAAACATGGAGCGGCAAAATTACCGCCACGTATGATCAGTAGCCAAAATAATTCTTGTAGTTCTTCATCGCAAATGGGTTGTGACTTCTCTGTTTCATGAGTGTTCAGTTAATTGTATTTTGCACATTTTGTCCCACAAAACTAGCCTCTGTTCTACAAATGATATTAACAACTCATTGTCTATTAATTCACTCATTTTCTCACACTCGTCAACCACAAACACTTAAAACAATCCATAAATGTTATAAACAACTCACAAACTTTACAACAAGACACAAATTAAAAGGCTGATTTTCAAAGACCTCTGACTTGGAGCAACTGGGAAAGACGACTGATCAGCAGCGACGGTAGACAACCGCCAAATGTGTAAACGCCCATTTGGTCACGTACGCCACTGCGTAGACAAGAGCGGCAAAAACACCGCCAACCGCAGTGGCAGTGGACGGCTGCACAGCTGCCGCCAACGGCAATATGGCCGCGCGGCGTTTCTGCCGCCCAGTGTGTAAGCTTCCATTTAAGTCTATAGACTACTGCTCGAACGGCGACGACGGCGAAATTACCACCGCGGCAGAAACCGCCCAATGTGTAACCGGCGTAAGTGTGAGTTGAGTCTAAGAAGACTAAGAGGGGACGGGGAAGAAGGGCTTTGGAGAGGCTGATTGCAGTTGCATTAACAACTGGGCAGTGGGATCACCAACCCCTACCCCAGGAAATACAGTAACTCATTCAACATAGCAAATTAAATCATTGTACAGTTGAATATCATCGTTCAAACGAATATTGATGCAGATCATTATAGATGTAATAAATGTAGTTACAGTAATCTCAAGTATAAAGAAAGTCCAAAAATGAAGATAAGTATTTGAATTTCACAGGAGTGACATTCTTCATACATGACATGATCCATATATTATTTCTTGATTATTTTTTTTTAATATTATTTTCCAGTCGTGGAATTAATTATTGACGTGATTGGTAAAGCGATTTAATTTCCAAGATATTATGATTATGATATACAGTATTATGATTCAACTCCATGCGTCATACAAACTACAATGAGTTGGCTTTTGGTCTGCAAATCAAGGTCTTGTTTGAATACCACATAAATACTTATTGAATCTTCTTTTTGAGGCTCACTATCCGCCTTTAGTTAACAGGTGATTGTTTGATATATCGCTTACCTGAAGGGATAATGAAGGAATCTTACCTGAAGGGTCTTAGAAATCAATTACAGGCCGTCTTAGTGCGGGCAGTTTAAACCGTACATAATAGTATTTTCCAAGAAGGGATATTGTAAGGATAAATGGCGTTTTAGACGAATTTGTCTGCTATTTGAACTAGGCCACTTGGGAAAAAATACTTTGCTTTTGTCTTGCCATTTCATTTTTTTGTTGTTTTGTGATATCTTGTTGGCTCACTTGATTTACTTTACCATTAGTCGTCGAATGTAATTTTATGTTGAAGTCGTGTCTACCTGTATTGAAACTTTTGCCAATTTAAGTTTGATTTGTTTTCAGGAAAGTGAAGATCCTTGGTCGGGCGCAGTGGGAGTTGACTTGGATGAGGTAGCAGCTAACATGACTTATCAGAAAGGTTAGTTTTTCAGACTAATGCTATCAGACTTATCAGAAAGGTTAGTTTTCTCCCAGACTAATGATACTAGACTAGAAAGGTAAGTTTTTTCTTCTAAATGGTATGAAAGTTCTCAATTTCGTAAGTGAAATGGTGTAGAAATGGGAGAAACCGATCAACATCATTCTGTATTAATCTGATTGGGGGAAAATAAGCAAATAAGGCTAAACTGTGAATGTATAGTCAAATTTCAATTTCAAATCACCGCTTTAAACTGAGTACTTTTCAAGCACTTGTCAAGATTCATGATTACTGACCTAACAAAATTTACTTCAGACTTCACTTAATCAGATATAGATCAGACACATGTGAATCTTGAAATAAAAATAAAATCAAAGTGCCCTTTCTATACTTTATTAATGCATATATAACATATTTCAGCTAATAAGCCATTATCAAATTTTTTGCATCATTCTCATGCACTAATAAACTATTAAAATCTACTTTGAAGTTTGTATTTCAATAAAATGTTCAGCCCTATGTAACAAATAATTGAATAAGTAAAACCATAGAGAAACAATAGCGTAAGTATCCCATGGTATAGGGCGTTTATGTCGCAACTTTTACTGTTATCTCAAGCCGATTATTGTCGAATTTTACTGTTTTGTTGGGGTGAGAGTGTATGAACGGCACAATATGAGATAATATACCATATGAGATATATATACAATATGAGATATATATGATATATACTGGCATAATATACCAGTGTCACACAGCTTCACGGGAAAGAATTGCATGAACTATTGGCTTGAGATAACAGTAAAAGTTGCGACATAAACGCCCTATACCATGGGATATTTACTTACGCTATTGTTTCTCTATGATAAAACCTTGTCTTCTTAAACTTTGTTTGTACTGTAATATGACAAACTTAAATCCTTAACTGAACCGAAATTATCTGGCTTGTTCTGTATCACATGGGGAAATAACATTGAAAAGCAGAATAAGAAAATCTACATTGTATTTGATAGAAAAATATCTTCTATAAGCTATGAAATCAAATGTATCAAGAAGAGTAGGTAGGCAGCACACTTTCTGGGCTGCTTTTTCTTTGTTTAAAATCTGCGACGCTACTGCATAGTCTTCTTATTAGCTCAAAATTTCAACCCTCAGTTTATAGTGAAATCGTGATATTGCCACTTATAGGTACAGCCAAATAGCACCATTGCTACTTATAGGTACAGCCAACGAGCTAAAATATAGTAAACTATAGAGTGGCTGAGTGGCCGCTATTCCTGTTACGAATTGAACATTGGCAGCCATGACAGAGAGAGGCAAGAAGCGGCGGAGAATTTGAATGGCCCTATTGATATAATGGAAACTTGCATAAAAGACAAAGTGCAAATCAGTTATATTTAATAAATACTACTTTGAATTTTTATTGAGCATTTTAAGTATATGTATTACAGTTGTTATGCATCCATAAAATTAATTGTTTGAATTGCTTTACTTAAAGCCTTGGTGAAATTAATGTAGCCCAAGTTACAGTGTTAATACTGCTTAGCCGTACAAGTGCTCTACTAAGTTGAAATGCCATACCGCAACTGCAAAATTATGATTTTAGAAATTGGATTATTTTTTATGCTATTTTGAGTAGGGAATTCGAAAAAACTAGTCTATAAAGACGTTTCTTTGATACCAGCTTACGGTACTTATCTACATTATCTCTAAGTTCAAAACAAGAAGACAAAGTATGATAGTCAAAAAATAACAAACTAAGGCCGGTATTAGACGGTAATATTTCTGTCATATGCAGATCATATGAAATAAGTTGTACGAAATCATATTTCCATTTTTTTCATGTTACCGTCTAATACTATTACTATCTAATACCGGCCTAACATGATCATATAATATAAGCTGATCTCTATAGTTCATTCCAGTCAAGTTTGCAATATCATCATCATCATCATAAATATAATAATTAGTCATAGAAATCAATTTAATTCACAAAAACACACCTATTCCTGCAGTGGCAGACTGGCAACAGAGGCTCTTGTTGCCTCTCTCTGTCATGGCTGCCCCTTAGTTGGCCGTGTAACACATTGAGAGCGCTGAAAACACACCAACAGCCGCTCTATGGTTTACTATATTTTAGCTCGTTGGGTACAGCTAATCCCTCTACAGTAAATAATATATTGGGCTCAGGTATTCTGCATGTTGACAAATAGATACATAGTGTGGTCTACTTTATAATGACAGTATTTGATTATTTTCTTGACGAATATTTCAAAACAATTATCATTATAGCACTTGATCCACAGATCTAATTAGAGTGGAACAGCACCGTTGATATTCATTTATTCATTTACATTAACCAATGCACAAATCAAAAACAAGATTAGAAAAGAACCAACAGGCCTAGCTCAAAATTGTTCCCTTTTCGAATTTTGATAGTAGGTTGATAGATAGTAGTAAGCCAATGTCCAAAAGGTAGGTTATGTTACTTCACTTTGCTTCATGTTGATGGTTAGAATCTTTGTTATCAAATATGTAGGTTCCTTTATGTGTACATACGTTCTAGATCAGGGGTCTCCAACCTTTTTTATCCAAGGGCCACATTGTTAATTCTTGGGAGACTAAGAGGGCCAATAACAAGGATGTACGTGGAATTTGACTTGCGGGGACACACACGACGGGGGATTTGGGGGATGTACAATTATTATATAATATGAGGAGTTTTAAGTAATGTTTAAGTAGGAAGAAACAAATCAATTAATTTCATTTTAATACAAAGTCCAAATTATTGAGTGTAAAAAGCTCATAAGAAAACTTGACAATGCATGAATTTATAAAACGTTACCATGCTAAAAGAGAATACTCATTTTTAGTGAGAATTTGTTTTCCACTTGAATTATCCGCCCATTTAGGATCAAACTTTGTAGTTCCGATCATTAAAATTGATTTCAAATGTTCATCTGACAAGGTCGATCTGTATTTGGATTTAACAAACTTCATTTCTGAAAATGTCTGCTCACACTTGTAGGTACTGTAGATCCAAAAAAAGAGAAAACATAGCTTGAGCATGTTTTTTTATATTTTTAGTCTTTTTCTGGGAGAGAACTGTAAAATTGAAGTAGGTTACCTTCTTTGTAGCGTTCAAACAGGGACATGTACAGTCCATGCAGACCATTTGCTAATATCAATTTTTTTTTCAAATTCTTTATTCAAAAAAATAAACAATCAAAAACATTCCAACAACACAATGGTTGATCGCTGCTTGTTTACACCTAATTTTACACTTATTAAGAAATGGAGTGGCTAGTAAGAGAAGAGTACTGAACTCACAGTTGTTGTCAAAAATGTGTGTAGATATATATTTTTAAAAATCTGTTGCAATAACTCTCGGCGGGCCGGACAAAATCCATCTGCGGGCCGGATGTGGCCCGCGGGCCGTAGGTTGGAGAGCCCTGTTCTAGATAACAGTTCTTATTGTTTAGAGACCAGGGACTTATTTTTTGTTTTAGTTTTTAAGCTTAGTTCATTAATATTATACTAATATTATATTATATTAATACTAATTAATTAATATTATGTGTATTCTCTGACTTTTAATTCATTCTGTATTTGGTCATTTCATTATGTAGTAGTCTAATTTATATTTTGTAATCAAAATGCGGGTATCACTTATTCATTTATTTATCACATTTTGTACAAAAACTTAACATGAGGAAAGGCACAACAGGCTCATGCCCAAAACTGTCCCATATCCAATTTATACTATACTGTCCAAATGTTGGCTATGTCACTTTCTCTTTTCAAAATACAATTTACGCTCTTCAATACTCAGATAAACGAGCAAATTTTGAATCAAATAGATACCATTAGAGCCTAGAATCAAAAAATCTAGAACAGTAACTTAATAATTATTCAAAAAGTCTAAATTTTGAATGAAACTAGAAATTTTTGAGCTAAAAACTTTATCCTCCATAGAAGGCAGTGACAAGGCTGTTCTCTTTTCTTTCTCCACTGCCATTATAACATGGACCTCATTATAGTGGATTCAGGCAAATCCTACAGCTGAGTGATGCAGTGGTTGACATATTCAAGTCAATTCCTGCTTTGTCAACAATTTTTCCAATTAATGTTTTAGTTTAATTTTATTTTATTGATATTTCGATGAGATTATGATTGATTTAGTTTTTATTATCAATGATACATTTCTTGCCAACATTCATTTCAGATGGAAGCTCATCAAAACTGATGAAAGCAGCTCTTCAAGCTCTCCATCGACGGAAAGGCGTTCCTGTTCCTGTCAACGAGCCAATATATTCAGGTTAGTTGTTATATTCGTATAAAATCAATGCTCTGGTGACTATTCTCTACCAATTTCAGCTGTGCTTTTAGAATTAAGTTTGTTTTTCGGTAATTCTTCAAAATTAAATTTTTAATATGTGAATATTTCCTATTTTAGTTATAATAATGTGAAATATTTCTTCTGTTTAGTTTTGAAGCATCTAAATTTTAAAATCTACTTTGTGTAAATACTTGAGGACTGAAAATGTTGTGAATTGAAGAACTACAAGACTTAATCTATTTCGGACAATGTGTTATCTAAATTTGGGAGAGGAATAGCACAAGGTTACCTTATTTTTCCTCTCCCTATCATTTTGATAATTTACTTATTGTATAAATGAAATGACTGAATTTGATGTCAAATTGGTAAATTAGGCCTACAGACCACAATGGCCCAGTCAGATACGGTGCTATTTCTGATAGATTATTATTATACACAATTTTTTAAAATAATTTGGTGGAGGAAATGTTATAATAATTATATGTTGGCTTTGCTGGAGAAGTCATGGGTTAGAATCCCGCCAAACGCATGAATTTCATCATCTCTTCTCATATTAAAGCACAAGTTAATACTTATGTGGGCATCATCCAGAAAAAGTTACAACCGTTAATAATGGATGGAAATTACTGAGATATTGCAATTATTCAAATGCTAATTAAAATCTAAAAACTAATATTGAGATGATTACTTCTCAGTCAAGTCATTAAGCTAATTGCATTAATTTAGCAGTTTACTAGACTGCGAAGGTCATATCAATTTTTTCTAAATTTAATAATTCTACAGACATTTTTGCAACACATCAGAAAACCCGTCTTGCCTTAACAAAATTAATGTATAAATATTCCTTTCAAATTGACAACATTCTGTATATATACAAAATTCAAAAAAAAATCTACAATGAAGTTTCCTATTTTTCAGCTGCATCTTCTTCAAATACAGCTGGTCCTAGTATGCCTATTCAGCAAATACCGATTCAACAACAGCAAATGCAACAACAGCAAATGCATCATCAACAGCAACAGAAAATGCATCAACAGCAAATGCATCAACAACAACAAATGCATCAGCAACAACAGCAAATGCATCAACAACAACAAATGCATCAGCAACAACAGCAAATGCATCAACAGCAGCCACAGCAAAAGCATCAAAAACAACAAATGCTTCAACAACAGCAAATGCATCAACAACAGCAAATGCATCAGCAGCAGCCACAGCAGAAGCAACAACAGCAAATGCACCAGCAGCAGCCACAGCAAATGCATCAACAGCAGAAGCAACAACAGCAAATCAATCAGAAACAAACTCAACAACATATGCAGCCAAGACAGCCACAAACTCCTTTCAGAAAGCAGCAACATTATTTGTGATATTCTACTGCTTTTATGACAATTCATTCTCATTGAATTTTCATAATATATTATATTTATTGAACAGTCTCAATATTTATAGTTTTTAAGTAGACTGAATTAGACAAATTGTATTTGATTTATATTTTGTTACCCGAAGTTAGTTGTGTTGGACTGAAATAGATAGTAAATTGTGATCAAATAGTTTAGGGATTTAATGGAGTTCCGAGCTTTTAGTCTCAAGAGTATCAGTCAAACGATTGATATATTCCTTATTGAATAGCATTTTTACTAGCTGTTTTTCTTCAAGATATCAAAGTCTTCCTTGAGAGAAGTTGTATTTTTGTAACTAAAATTTCAAGTTAAGAAGTATTCATTTCTAATTTTATGAACCATTTCACATCCAAGATATCCAAGTCTTCCCTAAGAGTAGTTGTATTTTTGTAACTGAAATTTCAAATTAGGTATTCATTTCTAATATTGTATACCGGTATGCCATTTCACATCGCTGAAATTGTTGACCTTGTATATCGTTTATCTTGTCAAGTCTCAAACAGTTATTCTCAATTATCTTTTCTCTCTCTCATGACGCAGCTATCGCTAAAATATTGATAAGGTACTTAGAAAATATAGTACGCCGAAGTAGGGTGAAAATTTGAACTTTTGCCATTTTATGAAATACTTGGACGTTTTTACGATAAAAAATAATAGTATTTAATCCTCTCATTCGCATTATATTCCAATCAATAGTGCTGATAAAACACAGGCCCAATGATCTATTGAAATTGAAAGAAATGTGGCCCAAGTGCAGATCCCTGGGGATCCCCAACACATGACTGGTTGCTGGTTTAAAACTATCACTATTCAATTTCTTCCTTCCAATTTGAATAATTGATTCAAGCCTGCTCCCACCTTTAATAATAATATTATAATATCAATATTTTTATTTGTCTTTGTGTATTCGACCAAATCCTTTAACGACGTTATATAGAATATAGCATAGTTTTAGTTTTCTTCAAACACACCAATTACCAGCTAAATCGAATGTTTAATGAACATTTTAAATTAAAATAATTAGAAGTTGATTTACCAGCCCTAAATTAGAATTGCATAAATTAATGAAGCTTATCGGTTTCGAAAAAATCTTGAACGTTTGAAAGTTTCTTCTGTTTAAAAAGATGAATTTATCCATGTCAGAACAGGTAAATAAATTACTTTTTCCTAATTACATTGTATGAATAATAATAACATTAAGTGATGTAAAATTTATATTTTGAAAGATTATAAATTTGTTTTTGTTAAGAAAGACTGTGATCGAATAAAGGGAGCAAGTGTTACATTATAAATTTATCTAAACTGTATTTGAATATTATTAAAATATTTTCTAGTAATCTATTCTATTCATTTCCAACCTTCTCGAATATATTAGTATTCATTCAGGGCCCTGTTGCATGATAAAATGCAAGCTAATAGATTAATACTTTCTTATTCTAATAACCAGCTGATTACTGGTATTATTAGTTTGTATTTGACAAGTATTTTATCATGTAATAGGCCCATGATGGATAATCCTATACATAATTCCAAGCTACCACAAAATTGATCATTTTTATTTTTTACTTTCGAGGTGTTTATTCAACTTTCTTAGGGCTTAGCCATACAAGGCATTTTATGAGTCGGCATGACAGGACAGGACACTTACGCCAACCCAATATGTTTCGTTTCCTGTCGTACCGACTGAAAAAACGCCTTGTGTAGCTTGGCCTTTATTATTTAGGCCTGCATCAAAAGATAACTGCAAAACTAACAATAACAACATACTGTGATCTGCATATTGAAGTAATGTTCTGTAGTTAGTAATCCTGTAGTTTTCTACCCAGTTCGAAATGAGTTTAGTTTAGGAGATTAGAATTTATATTTGAATTGAATAAATAAGGCTACACTACTGATTAGATAAAAATAAATCGACATAATATTTTTTAAAATTCAGGATGTTTGCCTGTGTGTCTGATTTCTCATAATGGATTTCCTCATTGTTCTGGTCCTAAAGTTGGCCTTCAACGATATTGCAGGTCTGTCAAACATTTTCTGTTCAAGATTTTGTGTCTTCAGCGAAAGGCTTCAAGCGAAAAAATTTTGAGGTTAGGTTTTTGTGTCTTTGACTTTTATTTGTTTATTTTTTCTTCGCTGCTTTATTTGGGGTTAAATTATGTTTGTATCTTTATGATTTGTAATTTTCTAGTGATTCATTTATTGTAATTGGTTGTTTATTTCATGTTGTAAACAGCTGTTTTTCATTTGAAGCCTTTTGTACAGACATCTTTGTCATGATGACTACAAATGATACTAAAATAAGTTGACCTCAAATAGAGCAGCGAAGAACTAAATAACAAAAAGTTGTTGACAAAAAACCTAACCTCAAACTACGCGCCAATCTGATATGCGCAGTAGGTACACTCTGTTCACCTGTAGGCTACAGCTATAGTAGGCTATAGGCTACAGTAGGGTTTCACCTACTCCAGACCCATGGACCCGACTATACAAATGTCTTGTATTCTATAGTCTAGTGCAGGGATCTCCAACCTACGGCCCGCGGGCCACATCCGGCCCGCCGATGGATTTTGTCCGGCCCGCCGAGAGTTATTGCAACAGATTTTTTAAAATATATATTTATACACATTTTTGACAACAACTGTGAGTTCAGTACTCTTCTTTTACTAGCCACTCCATTTCTTAATAAGTGTAAAATTAGCTGTAAACAAGTAGCGATCAACCATTGTGAGATATTAGCAAATGGTCTGCATGGACTGTACGTGTCCCTGTTTGAACGCTACAAAGAAGGTAACCTACTTCCATTTTACAGTTCTCTCCCAGAAAAAGACTTAAGTTAAGTTCATCTGAAAGACTTAACAAATATAAAAAACTATGCTCGAGCTATGTTTTCTCTTTTTGTATCTACCTACAAGTGTGAGCAGACATTTTCAAAAATGAAGTTTGTTAAATCCAAATACCTTGTCAGATGAACATTTGAAATCAATTTTAATGATCGGAACCACAAAGTTTGATCCTAAATGGGCGGATAATTCAAGTGGAAAACAAATTCTCACTAAAAATGAGTACCGTATTCTCTTTTAGCATGGTAACGTTTTATAAACTCATGCATTGTCAAGTTTTCTTATGAGCTTTTTACACTCAATAAATTGGACTTTGTATTAAAATGAAATTAATTGTTTTTTTCTTCCTACTTAAACATTACTTGAAACCCCTCATATTATATAATAATTGTACACCCCCCCCAAATCCCCCGTCGTGTGTGTCCCCACAAGTCAAAATTCCACGTACATCCTTGTTTTTGGCCCTCTTAGCCTCCCAAGAATTAACAATGTGGCCATTGGATAAAAAAGGCTGAAGACCCCTGGTCTAGTGTCTAGACTATATTATTCAGGCGCCAATCGGAGAGCCTCCTGCCCAGCCGACTCTAAATACGCCGTCTGAAAAACGCTTAGTATGGTCTGGCCATTAGACGCGCTAAATTTCAGAATGCATGACGCTTGTTTAGTTTACCACATAAGAAACAATGCATCCAGTTGATGAGCGAAAAAATTCAGCGCGTCTGAGATGCCAGTATAGTTGGGGCCTACGTCGAAGCCACAGCTACTAACGTTCAGGTTTTCGAATGTACAGACGTATCTGACCTATGAAAGATTCGGTTAGTTTCCATCTTTGCAGGCAAAATGACACTCTACTTGGTAATGTGTTGAATAACAATAACAGCTGATAGCTGATGAATTATAATGGCAGAGAAGGATAAGAGAACAGCGTTGTCGATTCTCTGCCTTCCATAGAGGATAGCTGATACTAGTAGCCTATATCTGATGTAGTTGTTCATTAGTGTTTAAAATAGTCAATTATATTTTTTATGCGCCAAGAAATATATTTTTTCTTATATGTTTTAAATATTTTGTTAATTATATTTCTACATTGGTGAAAAACGATTCGGTAAGTTGCAGAGCTAGAGAAGGATAGCGCTATCTGCTTGTCGAATGATAGACAAGGATAGCAACAGTAGCAAACTTGATCAAAACGTGGACCTCACTATAAAGACACGATACACTTTTGCCTACACTTGGGCCTCTACTTTATGCCAAACTAGCAGGTATTGAAGAATTGAAGAATTTAAAATAGGCCTACAACCATCCTAGATTAATTAAGAAGCTATATGCAAAATTTAAAGTTTATCAGTCCAGTAGTTCAGACGTGATGGATGATGCGTCATTCATGAGTTTCCTATCGCGTACGTGTATAAGCCAATTCTTTCCTTTATTGTATTTTAGATCTAGAACTCCAAAATTCATTCCAATTAGACAATAATTTAATGAATGAAAGACCATGAAGTTTTGTATTGACTGATTTGAGCCAAATCAAAATGTTTGTATTGACCATAACATATAACCACTGTTATGATTTAAAATTGATTCCCAATTTTTCTCGTACATAGTTGAGCCGGTTGTTTGAAACACTACGGCTCAATTCACACTTACGCGACTCAGGTCGAGAAGAGACTCGACTCTAGTCGAGAGCATGTTTCCAAATGGTGACTGTCGCGGAGACTAGAATCGACTGGTGTGAGTGTCACCATTTGGAAACACATGCTCTCGACTAGAGTCGAGTCTCTTCTCGACCTGAGTCACGTAGGTGTGAGTTGAGCCAATACTTGTTTGTCTCACTGGAATATTGCAAACGACTGGTTGCAATAAAACTCAACTCAAACTTGACTGGTTAGAAAATACAAACAATTATTATCATCATCATAATTTTCTATATGGGTTGGAAATAGGTGCTGTCTCCCATTGAATATATTACCTATATTTTATTTCGCTTAAATTGAGCAATAAAAAGTAATAACAAGTGTCGATTTTAGTTCCCAATTGAGAATTTAAAATGAAGATGACTTTCCAGTTTTGAGAAAAACGGTTGTCATACGAAAGATGTTCCCATACTTTTCTCTGTAGAAATTATTACTCTAAAAAAGGTAAGTAGGTTCAAAGATACTTAAAAAAATACACAACAATGCAACAATGAATGAAGGTTCAATTCACAAACATATGACATTACAAACAGACCATTCATTTACAAAATTGCTTTTCAACTACCATATGGAACAGTTACAACAATTTTTAGTGAAAACTCTCAAATACTTACAGGCTACAACTATGAATAGAGGTTTAATTTACAATATGACTTTATAGAAATTAGCCGTCGGTCCCGGCTGCCTAAAAAGCAGTCGTTAGGTCATGTCAGAGGCCCTGAAATTGATCAGTTGCGACCTGAAAACTCTGACACCAGACCTGAGTCAGCCAGGTAACACGATATTATTATTATTATTGTTATAGAAATAGATAATGCTTTAAGAAAATGTTTGCTTTTTCAGATTAAAAGACTTTCCAACTGTGGAATTAGTTACAAAAATCTTGAGTGAAAACTCCCAAACTCTCTAACAAGAGTCTCTAACATTAAAAAATATACAGGCTACAACTATGAATAAAGGTTTAATTTACAATTATATGTTTTTATACAAATAGATCGTATGCTTTAAGAAAATGTAATTATTTTTTTTCAGATTAATAGACTTTCCAACTGTGGAACAGTTACAACAATTTTGAGTGAAAACTCTTCAATAAACTCTAACAAGAGTCTCTAACATAAAAAATATATAAGCTACAACTATGAATAAAGGTTTAATTTACAATTATATGACTTTATAGAAATATATCATGCTTTAAGAAAATTTAATTGCTTTTTCAGATTAAAAGACTTTCCAACTGTGAAATTAGTTACAAAAATCTTGAGTGAACAATTCTAACAAGATATTCTAACATTAAAAAATATATATGGGCTACAGCTATGAATAAAGGTTTTATTTAAAATCTATGACTTTATAGAAATAGATCGTGTTTTAACAAAATTAAATTGCTTTGTTGAATTAAAGGGTTTTCCAAACATAGAATAGTTATAAAAATCTTGAGTGATCCATTATAACAAGATATTCTAACATTAAAAAAATCTATGGGCTACAACTATGAATAAAGGTTTAGTTTACAATTATATGACAATATAGAAATAGATCATGCTTTAACAGAGTTAAATTGCTTTATTAGATTGAGGGGCTTTCGAAATATGCAATAGTTACAAAAATCTTTAGTGAAAATCATCAAATATAAATATACAACTATGAATAAAGGTTCAAATTACAATCATATGACTCTAAAGAAATAGATCATGTTTTAACAAAATTAAATTGCTTTGTTGAATTAAAAGGTTTTCCAAACATAGAATAGTTACAAAAATCTTGAGTGATTAATTATAACAAGATATTCCAACATTAAAAAAATATATGGGCTACAGCTATGAATAAAGGTTTAATTTATGACATTATAGAAATAGATCATGCTTTAACAAAGTTAAATTGCTTTATTGGATTAAAGGGCTTTCGAAATATGGAATAGTTTCAAAAATTTTGTGGAAATCATCAAATATAAATATAGGTAACACGATATCTTAACATTAAAAAAATATATAGGCTACAACTATGAATAGAGGTTTAAATTAAAATCATATGACTTTATAGAGATAGAACATGCTTTAACAAAATTGGATTGCTTTGTTGAATTAAAGGGTTTTCCAAACATAGAATAGTTACAAAAATCTTGAGTGATCAATTATAACAAGATATTCCAACATTAAAAAAATATATGGGCTACAACTATATGAATAAAGGTTTAATTTATGACATTATAGAAATAGATCATGCTTTAACAAAGTTAAATTGCTTTATTGGATTAAAGGGCTTTCGAAATATGGAATAGTTACAAAAATCTTTAGTGGAAATCATCAAATATAAATATAGGTAACACGATATCCTAACATTAAAAAAATATATGGGCTACAACTATATGAATAAAGGTTTAATTTATGACATTATAGAAATAGAACATGCTTTAACAAAGTTAAATTGCTTTATTGGATTAAAGGGCTTTCGAAATATGGAATAGTTACAAAAATCTTTAGTGAAAATCATCAAATATAAATATAACACGATATCCTAACATTAAAAAAATATATAGGCTACATCTATGAATAAAGGTTTAATTCAAAATCATATTATATACAAAAATATTATGCTTTAACAAAATTGCTTTGTCAGGCTTTCCAATAATTGGAATATGTAACAGGAACAACAATCTTGAGTGAAAACTATCAAATATAACAGCTTGATGAAAGACAAGACATTCCTACATCATGAACCTAAGTTGAGGATTGGACAAATATTTAATATAATCAACAAGTACTGTAAGCATACTAAAATTATTGCTTCTCATAAAATATTGCAAACTTTATGAAGCTTGAAGCTATGTAGAAATAATATAACGATGAATCAGTTGCAAATCACTGAAATTTAAATAGCATTTTAAATCTATGTAATACTCACTACAAAACTTGAACGTACCTAACAATTAAAAAAAATCACAATCCTGAAAATTAAAAGCAACAATTATAAAAATCACCACCCTGAAAAATCTGTAGCGAATCACTGAAATTAGATTACTATTTCAAAGTTGTAGAATAATTACAATAATAACAATCATTAATATAAACAATTTAATAATTAAATAACGATTTATAAATGTTCTGATGTTTAACGGGTTTGAGCTTATGTATAGTATAGAATGGTCTATTGTTATAGGTGCTTAATAATATCAAAAATAATTAATAATTAAATCACGGTTTAATACATTTTATATGTGAAAAAATGTTTTGAGCTTATGTATAGTATAGAATGGTTATTGTTATAGGTGCTTAATAATATCAACAATGATTAAATCATGCTTTTATAAAAAAGGTTTGATGTTGAGCTGTTTCAATGTTGTTGCTTACTATTCAATAAAGTGGGTGCCAGGGTCTTTGCGACCAATAACGTTTGAAACTAAAGGGTTCCGACATAAGTTAGGATGGATCTTCTCAGGTAGAATCAGGTGTCTCCAACATGTGGTTGGACATTGTTCTTTGATTCTTTTGTTTTCATTCAATTTCACGGATATGATACGACTATTATTCAAAATTTATATAAAATTGAGCAGCAAATGGGAGGCACAAAATAACCTATGTATGTAATAAAACACGATTGTTTGATACTCAGTACTTGGAATTATTCTGGAAATGATTCCATTTCAACAATAATCGAAAGGATCGAATATTGTATGCCAATCACCCCAGAGTTGGTTGCAAATGTTTTCTTTTCTCGAGTTATAGTTGCAAAAGACATGGTCGCAAAGGCCAAGTCACAATAAAATATATTAAAACTGTATAACAGGTTGAAAATCAATCGCATATTGGTCAGTAGTGTTATCACTGGGATATTATATAGAACTATGAAAAGAGGGAACTTATTTTAGCTATTCATTAATTCTTTACCATTTACTTTGGAGATAATGACTTAAATGGTTGCATACTAAGATGTTTTCGGAATGAAAATTCCCTTAATTTGGGTCAGAAATTTATTTGTGGGAGAAGAAATCAAGTATAACCTTCAAGACCATTATTGTAAATGCCATCTCCAGAGATGATAGAATTTTGACAAAAAATATACAAATTTCATCTCCAGAGCTTCACATGGAATACAACTTGGCAGAAAATCAAACTAAATTTTTGTAGAAACGACGAATGTTATGTTAAAAATAATGTAATAATCTTAACCGGTCTGCCACTTACACACACTTGGAGTTCGATTTTTGCCATCATTATGAATTCTATCAGATAGAACGGAACTTGACAAACACATGATTTGTGCAGATACACATCAACTGTTTGCCAAGATATGTTTAATCTAATAGAATTTATAAGAACTGAAAAAAATCGTGCATTCAAAAATCATACCGTATCTTAGTCCGGCTGTACACAGTTGGTATTATAATATTATCACATTTAAAATTTTGAATCAAATGTGAGGCATGAATTATGCAGCAAAACATTTTTTCGAGGCCCTCATGGAAAATTATTATAATTTATAAATACGTTAATATCTTGATGACAACTATAAAAATAATTCTAAGCTCAAATTATCACTACCCTGATCTCCGAAATTTTAAAATTATGAACGGTTCCTTTGAGCAGCAGTTATGAAAATTATAATGTTAGTATAGAACGAAAACACATTTATCAGTTAATATAACTTGTACGGAAACATAAATCTTAGAAAAATTATATAAAATGTTTGTGAAATTATCCTAGATTTGAGTGGGATCAAAATATTATAAAATACAGTCTATTATAAAATAAAGTATTATAAAAAACAATATTGCAAATTGTATCACAAAAGTGGGATTGCAATATAATACTAATATTGTTCATATAATTGACAAAACAATCATTTGATAGAACAAATTTATAACATGAGTTATGAGTTATTGTATATAAATTAATCTAATTCTTCAAAATAGCTCATCAAAAGAACCTGGAAGTGAAAAATAGAAAGTTTATCTTGTAGCCTACTATTTAAAATAGATATAGGCTACTTATAAAATAGAGTTTATTGGGAGAATCACCAAACATTCACACGCAGTCTAATAATCTAGTCTGGAATGGTTTTCTAATTAGGACTATGGATTTCCTAACAAGATAATATGATAAATTTCCAAGTGATTGGACCCATTCACAAGTGAAAAAGTGCAAAACAGTCTAGATCTAAAGAAAAGTATCAGTAGGCCAATTCTCCAAAATGTTTTGTAGATTCTGATTATCAAGAATGAATATTATTGTACTTGTTAAAATCTTGAAGTTGAGACGGATGCAATAATGCCCATTAAATATGGAACAGTTCTACTAATCTATATTATACAAAACTATTAAAAATTCTAACATCAATAAATAATGTCCTATACAAGCATAATGTAGCCTTGATCCTCGAACCATTATGATCCTCTAGGAAGGCATATGCTACTGTATAGGACTCTTCAACATCAATACTATACTAATTATTTGGAAGGTACAGTAAGTTTTGAAAGAACTAGAGAGATATTATTGTGGAAGAGCTATTCTACCTTCACTATTCTATGATGGGTTTAAAACACAGATAGGAACCAAGGTAACATTTTTTACAGTACGGACTCTGTTGAGCGAATTCTTACAGATAAATCTTGAATCAATTGTCGGTAATGGTCGGTGTCATCTCCGTTATTGTTGATGCAGTATCTCTTGAATGGAACCAAGTTTGTGTATTTGAAGCTCATTTCATTCTCATCTTGGAAGCTAAAATATAGCGAAAAATTATAAAAATTTATTAGGATTTTCCCAAATTGCAATAGATTACAAACATTTCTGTCAAAGTCTTTGGGCATGTCAGATGGGCTAGTAGAACTAAACAATTGAAATTTACTAGAATGAATAGTATTCCAATATTAACTCGATTTTTGTTATAGTTTATTGAAGCAGAATAAACACATTTATTAACCTCTTTGCCTGGGTCAAACGCTTTGAAGAGTGTCTTTATTATCTATCTGAGGATTTGAGAATTTGTTTAAATGTAAGATTTTGAAGAGTAGCTTCATTCTCTAACTAGATTTTGAGAATTTTTCAACTGTGATGAGTTGAACAACCATTCAAACCGAATTAGTAGAGTTGTCAACAACTTTGCTACTACTCAATTTACAAAACTAATTTCAAACTAGCTCGACTAAAACTTTTATTATTTTCTCTCCTGTTAAGGCCTATTAAATTTCAACCATATATTTTTCTTGAGATCATCAAATACCACTGGATGAATGTGGTCGGTTTTAGGAGTTATTTTAGGGAGTCTTGAAAAAATTTTCTCACCCTCTAGGCCCTCAACTGAACCTGTGAATCAATTATTCTTGACATTTTTCATTTTTAAACACCTGGGATATGACTTGAAAACACAAAAACTACTATCTTGACATTTTTCATTTTTAAACAGCTGGGATATGACTTGAAAACGCAAAAACTACCTTCAGATTTATTCCTGGGAATATTTTGAAAGCCATACTTAGTTTGGTCTTCTGAACACAGAAACTCAATTTTATTATCGTTCGAAGACATGTCCGTCCACAAATGCTTGATACACTTGCCCTGTCGTTTAGTGGCCATTCTTAGCCGAGCTAGTCAGTCATTCGATTAATTTAAAATTATTTTTGTCTATTGAATAGTAGGACAGCTCTACAAATTCTGTCCGACTCATTACAGTTGCAAGGAGGCAGGAAATGTATAGATATTTTTATTTTTATTCAATTAACTACAGCGAAAATTGATTTTATATCAGAATAATATTCATTCTAATAAATTGAAATTGTTTAGTTCTGGCCAGACATGCAGTCACTCACTCCATTGTTGTTAGAGGTCTCGAGATATTACATGACCCTCAACCCCTATTAATGGTGATAGAGTGGCTGGCGTGGTAGTGATGTCTCTCTCACACATCTTCCCCTCTCACTCTGTATATGCTTACAGAAATAGAAATTATTTGAAGTGTCAAGAACTAAGTGACAAAACTCATCATAAAAAAATAATATTTGAGTCCCATGTGGTGGGAGGCAAAGGGTCCTGTTGTTTGTTTGCAGATGACTTGGGATTGAAAATAAACTGCGCCTCCAAGCCTGATCTAGATTTAGAACTTGAAAGAAGTAACACAGTTATTAATGATTGGTGGCGCAAACAATCTATCTCTCAATAAAAATAAAACCACTGACATCAATTTCAGTTTTAATAGAAATTCAAATGAGCCTTCCCTTAAATTTTTGGGTCTTCACTTAGACCAATGTTTGTCATGGAATGCTCACCTAGATTATATATGTGGCAGGTTGGCCAAGGGCATGTACATGTTACGAAGACTCAGTGCAACTGTTAATTCATCTGCTCTACTCAATGATTATTTTGCACACATCCAAAGTTTTTTAATGTATGGCATAACTCTTTGGGGGAACAGTGTGAAATCCAAATCAATATTTATCCTCCAAAAAAAGACAGTAAGAATAATTTCCAATATGCCATCTAAAACACACTGTAAGCCGCTTTTTGTCAGCCTTCGGATATTAACTGTACCATCATTATATGTCCTATATGTATTATGTTATGTGCATAGTAATTTGAATAGATATAAAAGAGACAGTACCTTCCACCACTTTAATACAAGAAACAGTCATGAACTGAGAGTTCAACAATACTCACACACAAAATCACAAAACAATGTATATTATATGTCAGTCAAGTTATACAATCATACTCCCGACCATCTAAAGCAGCTGCCACTCAATAAATTTAAGCGGGTTTTAAAAGAAGTATTACTTGCTAAGTGCTTGTACACTATAGGTGAATATTTTGAGGTTGACTGGAGTTAGGTGTTACAATGCTGTAGCCTACTACATCCTAACATTTAGTATATTTTTTACTAACAGCTTTAAGTTTTGTTGTGAACCTTTCATTGTTTTATGTTGTCTGACAATGGTCCATGTATTATTGTAATATTTATGACCAATAAAATATTTATTTATTTATTATTTATCGCTAGACTTCTAGGGAAGCGACCACACTGACCAGTACTTGAAATGTACGGCACTTTCAATACTGAAGAACTACATGACTTGACCTATTTCGGACTATGTGTAACCTTGGGAGAGGAATAGCACAAGGTTGCCTTATTTTCACTCTCCCTATCATTTTAATGATGTACTTATTTTGAAAATAGATACTTACTTGATAACGAAAAGTCTGCGATAGTCATGGGCAATGCATTCCTCTTCAAAGAATCTGTTGTGGATGGAAGTAAGAGCATAGAGGAATAGTTCATCAAGATGATGGGGCTCCCTGAGATCTTTGTTAGCAACCTTGGTATTATCGATCCATTCGGTGTGCCTGATAACGGCTTCTTTGTGCTCAACAAGGATATACCTCATATTGCAATTATTCATCATCTTCTCAACCCAAGCCACACTATCTATATTGATCT